>NW_025113107.1:11854017-11912770 GCF_010416935.1 Polistes fuscatus | reverse complement strand
TTTTTAATCCTTTTCGTAAAAGTAAAAAGGAGAAAAATCAAATTAAAAGAACGTAAATAGAATTACAGAAAAAAAATCCCAGATTCTTTTTATTTTTTCTAATTAACGCACGTCCACTTCCTTCTTTTTTTTTTTTTTTTTTTTTTTCATATGTATATAAATCAACTCCAAAGTCTGGGAGAATTTTTTTTTATAATTCTTTCCTTCTGAAATTATTTTTTTTTCTTTCCTCAAAGGAACACCCTTTTTCTTTCTTTTCAAATTCTTCAAAGTAATAGATATAGAAAATAATTCAAATTTGTTCTTCTTCTGAATCAATCTGATCTCTTTTACAGAGGTGTAAAAAAAAAAAAAAAGAAATAATGAAAATAACATCGTTTGTTATTTTCATTAATCGTCGTGAAACTTGTATGATGATATGCTGCTTCGTTATCAATACGGTAATAATACAATAATGATCATGACAAAGATATTAATAATAATAATAATAATTGTAAAAATGAATATAAAATAATCGCAAGCTTAATCTACATTTAATATGTGCGTATAAATTAAATGAAAATTGCTTTTTCATAGTAGTAGTAATAATAATAATAATATTAATAATAACAGTTGTTCTTGTTGTTAGATTAATTATCTTTCGATAAGAAGAGTATGACAGTTAAAATGCGTGTCCGTCTGTCTCTGCCCTATATGTGTGTAGATAGGTGTTTGTTATATTATAAGTGCGTACATATATATATATATATACAGAATGTATTCGATTTTGACAAACCACGTCATGTAAAGATTTGCGTTTTCCTTTTTTTCTTTTACTTTTATCGTTATATTCTTTCTACTTAGATCATTGTAAGAAATATTTAAGAGCAGCAAGGTGACGAATGTAATGTGAAAAAAAAAAAGGATTTCTTTTTACTTTGCTTTGAATTTTGCCCTCAAAAAAAATACGATTGTTACATATATTTATTAACCCTTTTAATTTTTTTTTTCCTTTAATCTTTTTTTTTTTTTTGTTTTTTTGTTTTTGTTTTATTAATATGCAATCTTTTTTCAAGGTATTATTTTATAATTACTTCGAGTCGGATTTGAAACACGAAGTTTTTAGTTTATCCGAAATAGAAGAAATAGGAAATGTAAACAGGAAAATAGAAAAATAGAGTAATATGAGATTGCAGTATAGAATTTTTTTTTTTATTTCACGATAATAAATTCGGCACCTTTCTCCTCCTCCTCATCTTCCTCTCCTCTCCTCTCCTCTCCTCCGATCCATTTCATATTTTTTCATCATTTTAAGAATAGAATATTTTCTATTAATATTAAAAAAAAGATATCACATCCTTCTTAAAGTTTATGAAAAAGAACAATATATATATATATATATATAGATATATATATAGATATATATATATATATATATATAGAAATATATTTGTATGTTTATCACTCTATTTTTAAATAATTATATATTACAAATATATATATTACAAATATATGTATATATTTGTTTTGTATCTCTTACTTTACTTAAATATTGCTTCAAAATAATTTACGTATTTTAACAAACAATCAAATCTATGAAAAAAAAAGAAAACAAAAAAGAACAAATGCAGTTACACGAATGACGATATATTCTTTATCACGACAATAACAAACAAGAGCATGATGTACAAGAGAGGAAGAGTGAAGTGACTGAGGGGGGGTTGGGAGGGGGGAGGGGATTACGGGTGAAAAAAATTTTACGAACGAATAGAATAAATAACGTACATAAATTATTATCATCGACATAAACAACAATCCTATCACCGCCCACCCCTACATAACTGATGTTATAAAAACAAAAAAATAAATATTAAATTACCAGCACACGTTGTATGTGCAAATATTTATAACTAATTTGTTTCGATCCGTTGAAAATAAAATTCTTCGCACCCAAACCAACATCTCCCCCCTTCCTAACCCTCACCCCACTACTACATCTTGTATCTTTTTCTTAAAAGTTATCATCGTATCTAAAGAATATAATATAATCTTTCGCATAATAGTATCTCGGTTTTAATACTCAAAATTTACATCATTATGCAAATCAAATTCGATCTATTTTTTTTTTCCCTAATCAAATTCAACGTATTATAATTTTTTGATACATGCGATTGAATATTATTAATTAACTTAAGTATTATTTTCAATTAATTTCGACACGAGAGGTATTAAATACTTTTTATAAAAAAATAATACTTATCTTTCAATAATATAACAAATGATAAACAACATTGAAGTAATAATTATTTTTTCAAAAGTATAATTATATGTAAGAAAATCATGAGCATTTGTAAATTATTCATTGAATGTATATTCGTAATTACTCTTTGATAGGTACTCAATGTACTTTCATGATAATAATTAAAATGTTGAATTTCTTAAACAGTAATTTACATTTGATTTGATTTCAACTTTTTATTTTTTCTTTTAATTTTTAACAAAAGCTTACTAAGAAAAACCAAAAGTAAAATATTTTTCTTTTTTAATAGGAAGGTTTGATTTGCATAATTTTTTTTTTTAATCAATTTTGAGCGTAAAACAATAACTGTAACTACGTATTTAAATATATATTATTATAATTTTTATATTAATAAGCGATTTTAATTTTATTTCTTTTAAATAACAATTTTTGGCAATGAAAGACATGACAGATAAATATCAGAATAACTTTCTTTCATGAAAGTAATATGTCATTATAATTGTATTTTTTGCACATAATGAATTCTTTTATTTTTCGTAAAAAAAAAAAAAAAAACAAAATTAAATAACCTCAAGGTCCCAGTCATTGTCTCGTAGGGTATTTTTTCAAATTATTATTTACTTTTTTGTTTTTTTGATTGATAAGAATTAATCAAACTTTCATATACCTTTAATTTTCTGCAAAGCATAAATTATCAAGGAAAAATGTATATATCTTTCTTTCAATCATTCATTTTATACCTTGTTCTTTCGCATAATTACAACTACGCTGTAATTTTTAATTATAATGGAAGACGAACGAAGCTTATAAACGATTCTTATTATTATTATTATTTCTTAAACAGGGAAGGTAGAAGATTATTATAACTGTGCGTGTATATATGTACGTATATATATAAAAATGAGAAAAATGAGAAAAAATGAGAAAAAATGAGAAAAAATGAGAAAAAAAAAAAAAAGAAATAGCAATAAATAAAAAAAGAAAGAAAAAAGAAAAAAAAATTACGCGCGTCATGATATAATAATATTAAATTTTTTTTAATGAATCGTGTTTGCGCAATTGGTCTCATTTATTTTCTTCTTTTACCTTCTTCTTGTGTGTTTGTTCTTTCTTTATTTCTCTCTCTCTCTCTCTCTCTCTCTCTCTCTCTTTCTCTCTCTCTCTCTCTGCGTGTGCGCGCACATTTCGCGCATATTTTTCGCTTACACAGAGAAAGATGATGTGTCAGATAAAACAAAACACAATTTTTAATTTGTTTAATTATTGTTAGTTAGTTATTCGTTTTGTATTATCATCGGGCGTCTATATATATTGTGTTTTGCACATTGTATCTTGTCAATTATTTTTTTTATCAAACCCGGTAAGTAAGGTGGTAAACCCCTGTTGTTTTTTCTTTCTAAGCTTCCCTTCTACTTTGTTATACTAATTTTTAATTAGTAAAAAAAAAAAAAAATCTCCTGTTTCGTTCGTCCGTCAGTTTGTCCGTCTTTCTTTCATTCATTCATTAAATCGATATTTTTTTTCCTTTTCCTCTGGAGAAAAGAATTACAAAAAAGCGAGAGAAAAAAAAAGAGAAAAACTTTCGTTTAATTTTTCTTTATCTTTTTTTTTCAACTCTTTCTCTTTCTCCATCTGTCCTTCCTCTTCGATAAAACACCATCATTCATGTCAACACAATAGTAGAGTTACGATGATAAAAAAAAAAAAAAGAAAAAAAAAACCCGAGCAAAGAGAAGAAAATGGGAGGGGGGCAGAAAAAATACCCGAAAGAAATAATTAGTTAATAAATTAGTTAATAAACGAAAAAAAATTATTTTGTCGTGTTGTCGTTGTTGTAGTTTTCGTTTACTTACAAATTTTCATTTGAAATTATTGCAACGTTTTACCTGCCCCGGATTTAAAACGCAAACTATTATTAATAAGATCCTCGTGTGAATCAATTATTAATTAATTTATCAAGTATCCACTTTGTATATATTGGTATTTGTTTTTTTGTTAAATAATATGGATAAAAATATAAATATATCGAGAGATACACACGAGACGATCCTGTCACGATTTTTTCCGGGATATTTTTAAATATAGTTCAGAGATATTTAAATCTAATAAGTATAAAATATTAATATATATATATAAAAAAAAAAAAAAGAATAAAATAAAAAACGCGTATTAATTAATAAGAACGAAAAAAAAAAAAGAAAAGAAAAGGGCAAATCTCTCGTTTTGTTATCATTCAGGGATTGATTGTCTACTAAATTGTTCCGTATTGGTTAATAATCAAAAAAAAAAAAAAAAGAAAAAAAACGCACGGTCTAATAAGATTAATGAATAATCTGTTGCTGTTATTATTATTACTTTTTTCTTGTTATTAACTAATTAAGATGATAAGAAAAAGTTTTTAAGAACGCGATCGTAATTACGAAATGGATGATATTTAAATATATTGAAATATTTAAAGGGTTATTAATAATAATAATAATAATAATAATAATATTAATAATAATAACTATGAACTTACTTAATCTAATCCATTAATAATAATAATAGTAATAATAATATGAATTATTTAAAATAATGATTAATAATGATTATATTAAAATATTGAAAAAAGGAAAAATCAAAGTTGAGGGAGAAAAAAAAACTTCAAACAATAGTTCAATAATTACTAGTAAACTACTTTTAAAGATGAGTTGATTTTAAAAAAAAAAACCCCCACAAGAAGAAAGAAAGAAAAAGAAAAGAAAAAAGGATAGAAAAAGCACCAGAAGAAATAGAATTATAGAAGAGAAAAAAAATGCTTTAAATAATAAGCGTGAAAAAAAAAATAAGAACGAAGAAGAGGAAGAAAATGATCGATCCTACCCCCCCGCCTTTCGTCCTTATCGAAAGAGGAGAGAAAAAAAATGAAATGATTTTATTTCTAATACGTAACCTCCTACTTTTACTCCTACTTCTATTTCTACTCCTACTTTTGCTCCTACTAATCCTTTTACTCCTCCTCTATCTATCTCTCTAAGGAAATATTTAAAAAAAAATCGCCTTCTTTTTTAAATCGATGACATTCGCAGAGACGTCATTTTAAAACGATTGTTTGAAAAAGAAAAAAAAAAAGAAGAGAAAAAAAAAAGAGAAAAGAACCAAACGCATATGTGTTTTCTTTCTATGTTGCAAAAAGGAAAACACACATACGTTCAAATAGTAGTCACAGTTAAGAATAATAATTTAAATCTTAAGACCTTCAAAGTCACCAAGGGTGCTACTGATCCTGTTGAATACAGGTAACCTTGATTCGGCGTTAGGTGATAAAGGTGATGGGCTTCTAGGTACAATGTCATCAGAACTGAGGGAACTGCAAAGATTCGTGTGAGGACTTGGACTTTGTCTAGGTTCGATTAATCCAAAAGTATGTCCAAAACTGAATGCCGTTGTCGACAGGTTGTTAGTTGTTAAGTTTCCTTGTTCGTCGCCAAAGAAACTTGCCATTGAATTGGTGGGTGATTGACTGAGACTAGATGGCGGTGAACCTGAATCGGCTGTACTACCGAGTGAGAAAGTTGGACTGAGGTTCAACGGTTTGGGCCTGGTTGATCCAACGATTGAACTACTCCTGACGACATTGGCACACGTTTGACGATGATGATGATGGTGGTGGTGATGATGCTGCTGTTGCTGTTGCTGCTGTTGTTGCTGGTGATGATGTTGCTGCTGTTGTTGTTGTTGTTGAGTCGAGCCCAAGCTTAAAGAATTGGTTCGTAGTAACGGCGGGATAAAAACATTAGCAGAGCTAAACGCTGAACTTAGAGAATTTGTTCTAATTAGATTTTGGGATGAATTAGCGGCTGCTGCTACTGCAGCAACTGCTGCTTCTTGTGACGAACTGGCAACAGCAATCTGTTTGAGCAAACCGACGCTTAAATTAGTGGAATTGACGGCGTTGTTGTTATTAGACGAATTTGTAGCAGCAGCGCCGGCAACTGCTACCGCGACTGCTGCTGCATTAGTGTTGTTGTTGTTGCTGTTGGTTACTGTTGTAGTACCAGTGTTGTTCGTTACGGCTGCTGCGGCCGCTGCAGCCGCCAGAAACGGATTAAGACCAATGATGTTTGGCTGAGGTAAGCCTATCTCATCGCTCACCTTCTGATTATGTATGCGTGCCTCCTCGAAGTTGTGAATAAAGTGACACCGCGGTCCGTACGGGCAAAAACCAATTGAGTGATAGGTACGACATAGCTCAGTCTTATATTTCGGATGACGAGCCAAATTTCGTAATTCGGTATACCCATGTGCGAACTGACACTTATCCCCGTATTTACAGGCGCCACTTTCCTCGAACGGTCTGCAAAGTTCTGTCTTGTAACGAGACGTTGGTTCGCTAACGCTCCTGTCGAGTTTACGATGTTGTTCGATCAACGTCGTCACGATTGATGTATAACTTCGACGAAGAGGTGCGTGACCCCCGTTCGTTGCATTGTTACTGCTGCTGCCCGATGAGATCGGTACCACGCTGGTTACATTTGTTGTGTCCTTGCTCTTCGTGGAGCTCGTGTTCTGCAAAAAGAAAAAAATACCAACGTTTCATTAATTATGATCAATTGTGTTTTTGTTTTTGTTGTTGTTGTATTTGCATTTAATCTAAATGCAAGTTACGATACTTCATTATGACGGGAAAACGTACTTTCGCAACGATATTTCTTTGAAAAATTAGATATTCACACAAAAATAGAAAAAACAAGTCTAGTGGGAGGACCTTGACAGACATTACAACACGAACGATTACGTAAAAGCTTTGATTCGATAATGATAGTTATAGTTTAAAAGAAAAAAATATAAAATAAAATCTCTCAAATTATTCTCTGATTTCATGATATTGAAAACGGAAATCTCTAAATTAGCAGTTCGATATTAAAGAAAATTACTTCGTTCAAGGTTTTTCTTTTTCTTCTTCTATTTTTTCTTCTATTTATTCATCTATCAGAAATATTAATCTTTTTTAAATAACGTTGTTACTAAGTCGTATTAATTGATAGCAGAAAAAGAACATGTGCTTGGTAACTTCCTGAAGATTGTTCTCCTTAATTAGGGTTTTACCATTTTTTAAGAAGAGATCAAAACTTGGGATTGTTAATTCTTAATTTATAGATAAACAGATATAATCCTGAATGATATTCGATCAGAAATAAAATTAATAAAGATTGTGAGATTTAATGGAGAGGGGGAAGTTCTATATTTAATTTCTTTATTTTTTTTTTTGAGGTAAAAACTACCTGAAGGAAAAAAAGATAAAAAAAAAGATGCTATTGTATTCTGTATGGGACTAATGTTTGACATATTTAAAGGTTGCCGAATTCCAAGTAAAACCAAGTAAGGAAGTTTAATCATAAGGGTGTTTTCTATGATAGAATGTAATACCTAGATACAGACGATTGACTATTGTTAACAGTTTTCCTTAGAAAAATTAATTATGATCATACAAAATATTAAGCTTATGTATGAAAAAAAAAAAAGAAAAAAAAAAAAACAAATTTGGAAAGCTTAAAATACGATTTTAAATGATCTACTCGTATGACTCATTTGAACGAGTGCAAACTTTTTTAAAAGTAAACACAAAAAAAAGAAGAACGATTAAAAAATATTACACGATCTGTGAGAGTTCAAACGAATGAAGAATATAATTCTGTTGACAAAAAAGTTTCTAAGCAACAGGAGGAAAAGAGGGCAAATCAAAAAATTCTAGCATACATCTAACATAAGTAGAAAGTTTTTACATTCCAAATCAATCAAATCCGAAGGAATAAACACGGTTTCTCTAAAAAAAAAACAAAAAAAAAAACAAAAAAAAGAAATTCCAGACAAGCCCTTTTTTTTTAACCAATTGGTGGAATAGTATCCTATATTCCCTTTGTAGAAATTCTTTTGGACGATTAGAAAGGTTGTTTAGGAAAAATTTCTAATGGTATATAACGACTCTCTCTCTACTTCTTCAAATTCTTTCATAATTTTTAGACATACCTTTGTCCACGTTTCTTTATACGAGATTTCAAAAGCATATATCCATTTGATTTTAGAGTTGGATATTTTTTATCGATAATAATTGAAAAAAAAAACTATAAAATCGATCAACGATCTTTCGACAATAGTTTCCACGAACAGTTTGATATTTTTCCCACCCCCACTTCACCCCACTCCCCTTAAATGTTACGATAGAAAGATAAAAAAAAAAAGAAGTTATTATTGTCATTATGGAAAATTTTCCTATATTGTTGAAACAAAGTTGTAATATGTGTTACGTCGTCAACAATGTTCCTATCGTCTTCAGAGAAACATAACAGAAAATAAACATCTTTTGCCGATTATATATTTCTCTCTCTCTCTCTCTCTCTCTCTCTCTCTCTCTCTCTCTCTCTCTCTCTCTCTAATACTTTTTCTCATACAAACTATTATGATTATTACTGCAATACTATTATGACTGCCTACGTGTATACGTGAAAAGATACAAAGTAATATAGCTATGTGATTTATCTCTCACGACGCGACGTGAGAATTACGCCACATTCGAGTTGTTGACACTTCGAAATCCTCAATAAGTCGTTTCTCTTCTGATAAGAACACGTCTTGAAAAATATTAATTGCCAAAGTTTCTTTTTCTCAACTGATTGAATTCTAATGATATAAGAAATAAAATTTGTAAGCAATAAATAAGTAGTACCTATATAAAAATAATAAAAGAAAAACGTAAAACGTTTGAAGTATATCATTAATTCAAGATTTTTTTTTTCCTTTTTTTTCTTGTTTAACGTTGCAGCGCATCAACAAGAGGTTGTTTCTTTTGCTTAAGCTAAAAATAGAATTGTAATAATTTAAAATTAGGATCTAATAATAAATGCGTAGAGTTGCGTTGATTGAAAAGTTTTGATTCTAACATGGAAACCATTTTTTCCGATTAAACTCACTTCGATAAAAAAAAAAAAGAAAAAAGAAAATAAATAAAATAAAAATATTTAGTTATTTTTTCTTGTCGCGGTTCTACGGCTTTTACCAATTCATATTCTCTCGGTGCACGCATGAAAAGAATTTTGCTTTGAAAATATTTCGATGTTGCTTTTTTGCTTAGATAAAAGAAAAGAAAAAAAAGAAAAAATAGGAAAAATACAACACGTAACACGGTCGGGACTACATATATTCTCAAGTATCGCAAAACTTGAGAGAGAGGAATCACGCAAAACACTGTACGACGACGCACACGGTTGATGAATTTTCTTTTTTCTGTTTTACACGTTCCTTCATCGTTAGAGAGAAAGAGTGAGAGTTTATCGTCACGTTTATAATACCAAAGTCCTTATAACACAACGAAAAGAATAATGAGCTTGTGTGTTCGTTGGTTTGTAGGCTTCGGTTTCTTAAATGACACACAACAACACATCGAGAAATCGTATTGTCATAATCGACGACGATATAATAACCGTCCGAGACCGATTTCTCGTCAAAGTATACACACATACCTCTACCCGTACGTGTAAAATTCACACATACAACATACATACGAAAACACGCACACGAACACATAAGGTTTACACGATATAAACGCGAGTGGAAATTTCCAAGCACGAAAGATAAGCAGTCAGATATATACACACACATACGCGCGCGCATAGTCACTCAGCAACCGCCATTTTACATTCTCAGCCAATCATTTTTGTCCCCTGACCCCCACCCTCTTCCTCAAACTTTTATTCGATTTATTCTTTGGATGTTATTATTATCATCACATTTTTTTTTCTTTCTTTTTTTTTAACATTGATTTTCTTTCCCCCTCCCCAAATACCGTAACTCTTTTCAAATCGTATTATTATTATTATTATTATTCTTATTCTTATTATTATTATTTTTGATGCAGGATAGTTTCATTGGTCGTCGTCGTCGTCATCATCATGGTCGACCGGATATGCACAATAAATAAATTATTATTTATATAATCAACGTTTTTAACACTAATATGTATATGCATAAATGCATACGTATTTAATGTACCACCTATATACGTATTATAGCACGTTTATAAATACTCTTATTTGTACATTGTTTTCTTATCTCTGAGTGTGTTCGATGTATTTATTACGTATGTATATGTGAGAACGCGATACGAAATGATCATAAGTCTTACTTCTGTCATTTTTATCTTCTTTTTTTCTTATATCTTTTTCGTGATATTCAGCATGAAGATATGAGTAATAGAAAAAAAAAAAAAAAAAAAAAGAAGAAGAAAAGGAAAAAGAAGAGAGAAAATTCATTAGAATTTTGAATGCTCGTACGCACGTGTATATGTGTGACGTTTATTTTTACAGAAGTATCAGGTACATTCTCCAGGTGAAAGACAAATATTATTTGAATTTTCGCGGTCTTTTTTCTTTCTTCAATATTGGAATTGAAAACTTGGTTTTTATCCTTGTTTGCTCTTATTTCGTACGATCTTTGAAGGAGATATGCACAACAAGCCGTGCTAGCCAACGTTTGTTCGTTTATTAACGAGCTTAAAAAAAAAAGACCACGTGTTACGCATAATAATACACACGCACACACACATATGTATATATATACATACATATAACTATAAATTATAATTAAGAACGAGAATGTTAATCACGTTCCAGGTATATTCTCAACGAATTTTTATGCGTACCGTTGCATAATTACGTCACGTGTGTTGTCTGTGTTTGATTTTCTATACGATGAATAAAAACAGATGAATGAGAGGAAGAGAAAGAGAGTATATTATAATATATATGTATATGAAGAAAGAAGAAAGACAGAAAAGGGTATGTGAGGGGAAGGGGGGAGGGAGAGTGAGACGTTAATTGATAAAATAAACCATCGAAATTTTCCCAGAAATGCTGACTTGCTTAGATTATATTCACGATGAGAGTTGTTCCTGAAGCTATTAAAGAGAAAGAAAGAAAGAAAGAAAAAACGGTGGTGTTTAACAGAACACGTGTTTCGTAAAGTAGCAGCAGCAATAACCTTCGAATATCCATTTACTATATTCTCGTGGAGGAGAAAGAACTTCGTTTCATTTTGTCTTGTCTTGTGTCTTCGATGATTCACCGAACAAGAAGTTTCGTACCATCGAGACTAGACACCAATCACCAGTCATTCTTCTTTTTCTCTTAAAATGATGACTTTCCATCTAAACCACGATTCTTATTCATTTCTTTTTCTTTTTCTTCGAACACAAGCACACACACGTGTGTTAAGTGAACACTCCTCTGCTGGTTGCTGATATAGGTATAGTTGTATGTATGTGTGTATGTGTGTAAATAGCACGCTTGTGTTACACGAAACGGAAATAGAAAGGGAAACTTTATGTTGGAAGAATTATTAAACAGACTTAAAATAATAAATTAAAGGTTAAGTTAAAAATATATTATGTTCAATGGATAAGTTAACTTAAAATGTATACTACTAAGAATCTTGTAGTATATATAAATAGTTTTTCTTATTATTAAGATTATTTTTAATGCACACAAAACATATTGAATATTTGAAAGAGATTCAATTTGGAAAAACTAATTATATAAATCTTAATATAATAATTAAATATAGTTTAGATATTTTTACAAAATATTTTTATAATATAACTTTCTATTGCAGAAGTAAAATATTACTGAAAAAGAAAATGAAAAAAGAAAAAGTATTACAAAAAATATTCTTTTTAATTCGCGTAGTGAATTATACTAATAATGGTAATTAAATATCAAATATTTAAACATATTGAACATACTATATATATATAAAAGATAAGCACTCAGAAGAAACGTGCTGAACCGCACAAAGAACCTCTCTCAAGGTTGCAAAAGTAGCAGTAGCAGCACAAACGCACGCATGCACGCACGCATGCATGAATGCACTCTCTCGTGTGCGTGCGTATGCAGTAAATACATAAGATGCGAAACGTAGGACGAATGTGCGAGCAGTGCACTCTGGCCGTCGTTTCTGCTGCTAACCTTCCCCCAACCCCTCCCCCCTCAACCACCCTCTCTATCTCGTATATTTTTGCTTCCACACACTACTGCTTCCACTTCGATATCCAAGGAGAAATAATATCTCCTTGGTTGTTTCTTGCTTGCTTTTGCTTGCTATCTTCGCCCACTCTTATTCGAGATCAATTATGTATGTGTGTGTGTATGCATGATTGCTGTGTGTAAGTGTGTAAGTATGTATATATGTATCTATGTATGTTATGTATAAAATGTATGTGTAGCAAACTCGATTGCTAGCTTTGCTAAGTTTTGCAGTAATATGTATATATGTATGTATTATGTATGTGTGTAATGTATGTGTAGCAAACTCGATTGCTAGCTTTGCTAAGTTTTGCAGTAATATGTATATATGTATGTATTATGTATGTGTGTAATGTATGTGTAGCAAACTCGATTGCTAGCTTTGCTAAGTGCAGTAATATATATAATGTGTGTGTGTGTGTTGTTGTGTGTATATATATTTATTTCTATCTTTCTTTATTTCTTTCTTCTTGCTTTCCTCGTACGCAAATTAATCGGAATTCAAGTATTTCATAACTTAGTAGAATTTTTTGTTTGTAATAATAATACACGTTGTTTTATCGAAATTCAAAGAAACGAGATGATAAACGCGTCGCAAATTTTATCTGCGAAAAAATTGTATGACGAAACAATCGAATGGTAGAGGGGTGGGTTGAGTAGGGTTGGGGAGGGGATAAAACAACCGACTTCCGTGTAATATTTTTCTACAGATTTTTCTTTCTTTTTTTTTTTGTAACAAAATTGAAAGAAGAATATAATTTCATAATGATTAAATGAAACATAATATTAATATAAGAAAGTGAATATGAAAAAAGAAAAAAAAAGAAAATATTTAAATTTATATCAAATGAAATATCAAAAATATAAAAGTAATCAATTAATAATACTTTACAGGTCTAGTAAGATTGACTTTGAAGTGACCTTGAAATCCTTCCACTAAATAAGAAATAAAAAATACTACCCACTATACTTTTCCCCCCTGAAATTTGGCCTGAATTTTTCTTTTTGTAGAAGGAGAAGAAAAATGACTTGAGAATAAAAAAGAAAAAAGAAAAAAAAAGGTAAAACACAAAACACATTAAAAAAGAAACAATCTGTTAACGATAAAAAAAATAATTACAAAAGTACTAGTGACATTTGAAAATACTTAAAGAAGAAAAAAAAAAAGGTGTAACCTAAAATTAACACGCGTTGTAAGAATATAAAATTAGTATAACGTATGATCAGTCTCGAACGAGCAAAAATTACGAGACAGCGCGACGTTATGAATTTACATAATTTCTCTTTGTCTTTTATTTTGTACTTTTTTATTTTTTTCCATAACAACAAATTTGGAAATAATTAATTAGACTTTCATCGTGTTGGTGGTACAAGGTTGCGATCGGTTTTAATCGTTGCAGATCGATGATTGCAACTGATAGGCGACGACGTCACGTTGTTTACGTTGCAAATCACGCGTGTTACACACTGATTGTGAGATCGTGACTACTAACATTCATGGTAATACTACTATACACAGTCGGTGACTGGTACTACCAACCTTCTATTTCTATCTCTCTCTCTCTCTCTCTCTATCTCTTCCTATCTCTTTCTGTCGAGATATATATGTATATGCATCATCGTCGTCATTTTTTATTCTAATTTGTTCTTTTTTCCTCTTACACAAAGTATCATATATATGATAATATATGATGTATGTATATGATAATATATATATAAATATATTATAATTCAATCAATCATCTCTTTTGAATATTTTCTACAAAAATGCAGCGATGATTTTCTTTTTGGTTATCAATTATTTCTATAAAAACAACACTGAACCAAACCGAATATTTATACGATTAAACAAATAAACGTGTTTATGAATTAATAATTGAATTAATAATAATAATAAAATATTCAGTATCTCAACAAAATTGTAGACGAAATTTTATTAAAAAAAAAAAAGAAACCAAATGAGAAAATAATTTAATAACATTCTCAGTCTATAAACAATCAATGAGAAAATTTATTCGAAATAAATATATAGGAAAAAAAAAAAAGAGAAAAATTAAACTTCGACCGATTCCCTTGACAATTAAATTACAAAAAAAAAAGAGGAAAAAATATCTAAAATTAGAATTCTGTTTTTTTAATCGGCTCGACCTTGTTCTTCGATTTGGAAATAAATTAACGACGATGAATAAACACACACGCACACAACACACACATATACGAATTTCAGGTGAAAGTATGATCGTGCGTAAAAGATAGCATATCGTGATTTATTCGATCAGTCCTTAAATAAATACGCACTTTCCTTATTGCAACAATTTTTTTTTATCTTTCCCACCCTCCCTAGTTCCCTTCTCCCATATCCCTTCTTATAAGTAACGTATATAAGAATAATTATGTACATATATAAAAGTCACGCCATATATAATAAATCGTACGTAGGAATTGCGACACGCAATGCGAACCCGAACCCAAACCCGAACCAGTTTCCCTTACGAGGTACGTTCTCGTGATCGGAATTTTCGTGTACGAAAAAAAAAAAGAAAAGAAAAGGAAAAGAAAATACGAAGAAGACGATGACTACAACTTCGATTATGATGACAATAATAATGATAATAATGATGATAATGATTATGATGTAGTTGCGGTGTAAAAAACCAAATGGGCAAGGGGAAGAGGTTTATAACCAATTTTGCAAGAAAATTCACACTAATTAAGTTCCAATGATATTAAAAAATTATTTTTGACATATGACACATGAAAAAAAGAAAAGAACAAGAAAAAATAAATGATTAACAGATCATTAGAATGCAATATTACAAGAGTGCAAGCTTCTATAAACTATAGTTACGACTATTTTATGCATTTATTTGTTAAGAGGACAATATCTGACACGATACTACCGGAAAATAATTTATATTTTTTTTCAAGTATACAAAAGATGACCTTGTATAACAATTTATACAGAAGACCTTGATAAAGTCTTTAATAATGCATAACATAAAAATGGGTCTTGTTAGTACAATGGAGGAGGAGCTTGACTCTTGGAACCATAAACGAATTCAATTATGGATGTGTATAGAAACTTAGAAGGAAGACCTTTTTAGTTTTTTTTTACTATTGTTATTGATTCATTTTAATTATATGATTATATTTAATTATAGACAGGCTAATTAGTTTTGTTATATAAATAATGTTTAGTCGTTCATGATTTCGTATAGAAACCATACTTTGCTATGATATGGTTATGGTAAGATATGTTTACTGTGTTATATTTTTTTTTTATATGCTATATACTGTATTATTATAATATATCATTAAATAATAAATAAAATTTTTAATAAATTTGTAATTATTTCTTGTACATTTGTTATTAACCAGAACAATAATTATTAATTAATCTAATTTATAAAATAAAAAAAAATAATCTGTAAATACATTATACTATATTGTATTATACTATGCTATAATAGTATAATATAGTATATACCACAAGACAGAGTGGGGGCAGGGGGGAGGTTAGTTTAGGAAAATCTGGATTCGTTAAGAGCACCACCAATCACAAAAATCGTAAAAAGTTTGTGAATAATTTTTGTATTAGTGGGATATTATGTATCATTCTATACCTAAAAAAAAAAAAGAAAAAACAATAAGTAACAAAATAATTTCTCGAAATTGACAGATTTTTCTTCTGATCAATTTTCAATTGCAAATATTCCAAACTGCATTATTATTATAAGACTTTCCTTTTCCACTTTTATTTCTTTTCTTTTCGTTCCTCTCTCTTTCTTACTGTTTTTCGTTCATCGAAGAAGGAACAAGAAGGAACAAAAGAATCTCAAGCGGAGCAAACGAAGGAACGTTTCGCTTTCCGGTGCAGACGAGCGTATCACCCCTCTGACTCACCTTCGCAAGAAGGTACATACATTCACATATACATACATACATATATTTAAGATACATACACATACATTTACAACATATTTTTCTTTGTGTAACACACGTTGACTGCATTCGCTTCTAGATTATTCTGTCGTGTGAACAACAAAAAGGAAAAAAAAAACAAAAAGAAAAACTAGGAACAATCGAAAAAGTATATAAAAATAATATATTTTTTTATAATATAATAATTAAATCGATAGAAATTACTATTTAAATTAAACTTTCTCCTCCCCTTCCTCCATTTGGCAAGCTACTACTCCTTTTTCACCTGAACAAATATTTTCCTGATCGCTGGATATA
Source organism: Polistes fuscatus (assembly GCF_010416935.1). Taxonomy (NCBI): domain Eukaryota; kingdom Metazoa; phylum Arthropoda; class Insecta; order Hymenoptera; family Vespidae; genus Polistes; species Polistes fuscatus. The sequence goes on along the minus strand of NW_025113107.1, from coordinate 11,896,237 downwards.
CATTCTATATTATCTTACTCTTTCGTTATTCTAAATTCGTAGGGACATATTATACTTGTAATAATGCCAAATTGGTTTAGAATTATTTATCGATCGTTGTGTATTTTTAGGAATGTATTAATTTTATTTAAAATTTTGCTGATCTCATATTTACCCACACACACGTTTACATGGTTTTTTTTAAATAAATAAATTATTATCGATATTAAATCATTCCTGTTCTTTTTTATTATTCGTATTAAAATAGTATAAATCTCTAATTATTAATACGAATGATTTTTAAATACGTATGAATATTTCATCGAGTATAAATAATAATCAAAGTTAAAATTAAAGTTTATGGTTATGTGTGTGTGTGTGTGTGTGTGTATAAAAAAAGCAAATATTCTGTTATGGATCCCACGGTTGAGCAACCGGATTGACAGAGATTCACCCCTCCCCCCACGCCCTTTCCCCATTGGTCAGTCGTTGAAATTGCTGCCTGTGTTTCAAAGATCACGGAAAGTGGTTTCTTTACTGTTCTGTTTTGTTCAATTCTGGTCTCCCTTGAAATCCGGTTTTTTCTTTGGTTCTTTCTTTCATCTACCCGTTCGACACATGTTTCCTTTTGTAATCCTTACTTGGACCCATCCACGAATCTTTCTAACGAACGAGTTTAAAAAGCAATGGGACGAGAAAAAGGTCATTAAAAAAAAATATATATATATGATCGGATAATTATTGAATAATTTCAAATAACGAACCATATTTAACATTAGTATGAATATTATAAATTTGATTGTGTGTGTATGTTTTTCTTTCTCTTTCTTTTTGTAGTAATTTTTTCATTAAATATTACTATAAACATTACTAGAAAGGAAATTATTAAATTATTTAGTAATTTTTTCATTAAATATTACTATAAACATTACTAGAAAGGAAATTATTAAATTATTTAGTAATTTTTTCATTAAATATTACTATAAACATTACTAGAATTAAATTATTAATTTAATGATTAAATTATTTCTAATTTTATCCCCCTCCACAAAATATTACCAAAAAAAAAATTTTAATTTTGTGTCAATAGTTTTGTCCGATACTGTATCGTAGACATACATAAACTGGGAAATTTTATTTTTTAATAAATTTTTCTTCGAAAACACTTTCGAAGAGACAAAACATTTGAATAAAAACAAGTGATAAAAAATAATTAATTGCGTGTGTTGCAAGTACAATTTATTACATGTGTAAATATTTAAATTAAGAATTTAATTTATATTTATGTGCTTGTACGTTTTAAATGATTCGAAGAATTTTAAAAGTATACTAACACTGATCGAACATTATTTTGCGAAACTGTAAGAACTTGCAACAAAAAATGTTTTAACATAAGAGGATAAATCGAAGGTTAAAAAAAACTATCTAAATGTATGAAGATTAATCCTTCGAAGAATACTTCCTTGTGCGGAAGAAAAAAAATATTTATTCGTTATAATTGTCAAGGCCACAGTATATATATATATATTCTATAAATAAACACTCTATGTCACGTTCATGCGTGCGTTATTACAAATTTTTTCTCTGTGCCTATGACACTGCAATAATAAACTCACGCATACATAATAAAAAGACAAAAAAAATACAAAATTATTTATTTAGAAAAAAAAAAATGAAACGCAAAAAAAAAATGTACAATTTTTGGAGGAATTTGAATACCTGTATGAAAAGTATTTGACTAGGAAGAAATAATATCGTAAAAATAATTTCTAAATTTATTTAATTAAAAAGAAATATGAGGAGTATCTATTTAGAAAGTTAAACGTTTAATAAATTCAAGAATATCTCCTCTCATCAACACCACGAACGTGACAAATGAAATTTTTCTATGGATGAGAAAAAAAAACTGATGATTTATGTGGGATGCGTGATTTTGTATATGTGTGAGTAGAGTGAATGAGCGAGTGTTAGTGCATGTATGCAATGTATGCATACATGCACCCATGTATGGGTAAAAGCCAGTCAGTCGTTTTCATACACATATATACATATATATACATAATACACCTAGTACACACACACACGTTCATATGCATAGGTAATCTTTTATGCGTGTTTCTTCTTTGTCTCTCTTTCCTATGCCCTATAGCAGTATTTTTTGTCTCCCTTCGTTAACCAACAGTCTTTCTATCTAACACTCTTTTCCTCTTCCGACGTTTACCCCTTTCGTTCTTCTCCACAGATTTCCTTTCTCGTAGAATACTTTAAAAAAAAAAGAATAAGTCGTTGGAACAACGTCTTTCTTCTTTAAACTTCGTAGGAAGTACGGGGAAAAAAATATAAAAGGGCGCGAGAATACGTACACTTTTTCTTATTCGTTTCTATTTCGTTCACGTTCACTTCTTTTATTTCTTTTTCTTTTCTTTTTTTTATTTACTTCCTCGAAAGATATTTTTAATTCACTTTTATATGCACACGCATGCAACACGTAATATCATTTGCCTAGTTTGTTTATATGGTTAATTCAACAACTTTATAAAACATAGGATAAGAAGAAGTATTGATCAATTAACTGTTTGAGAAAAACAAAAAGAAAAAAAAAAAAGAAATTAAACAAATTAATTTCAAATAATATTCTTTTCGAATAACAAAATACGCTAGAAATTACGATTAATGTCTATGTTTGAACAATATTTTTATCTGTCAAATTAACGTTTATTTAAAAAAAAAAATATTTGAATACCTTCCCACCCCTGCTCCTAAATATATTTTTTCCTAATATAATAAAAAATGAATGATTTAAAATATTAAAAATATATTTCTTATGGTAATCCCTATTATATAAATTTATTCGTAAAAAAAAATATTAAATAGCAACGTAAGATTGAATGTAATTTTAATTCAATAAATAATTTTAAGTCTATGAATGTCGAAGAGTCAGAAAAATAACGCGATTGGATGTTTAGAAACGGTATTTAAAAGGTGTTGACATGTCCTTGAATTAAGACCACCACATACGTCAGTCGGTATCGATGTCATTGAGAGAATAGAATCGACCTTCCTTACTTTTTATTCTTTTCCTCTTTTCGAAACTTGTCCTTGATACGACAAAGGAAAAGGAAACATGACTAAGGTGTAAGCAAATTATTATAGTAGTGCTAACCCTGATTCTTTTATTATTTTCTTCCTTAGAATTTGTTCTGATCAATTTTTATCAAACGTTCATTTAAACCCTTTTGCAATTTACATTTTTAGATATAAAATAATATAAAAAAAAATGATATTTAAGAAAATTTACACATAGAATAAATAATATAATATTTAATATATATTAAAAAATATAATTTCTATTAAAAAAAAAAAAATCAAATAAAATCTTCATAAAAATTTCTCTATAAAATCAGGCAATTATTATTTGAAAAATATTGTTTTTTAACAATTACTTTTAATTATTACTTTTAATTATTCCATATACGTAGAACGTTATAGGAAAACTAACTATGTTTCCTCCCCTATAGCACAATACTTAAAAAAGTTCATACTTAGAGAAAACAAGAATTTTAAATTGTCTCACTTAGCAATATACACGTATTAAAAAATTCGCAACCGGTCGCGAGACAAATTGCATTCGAAGAAATGTTTTCTCCGGTATTACTCTGTCGCAATCATTTCTAAGAGTTAACCGTTTTTAATGGAAAAACCATAGGGTGATGTTAATAACTATCTGACAACACAACAACTACATCAACGTTCGTTAATATGCTTTTATAAAGGTACATGAATTAAGTATACATGTATCTTTATTCTATACGATAAGATATGGGTGCTGCTGCTTCCTTGTATAGTTAGCGTATGTAAGTATAAAAGAATTATGAATCATGGGATACCTGTTAGATACATTTTATGTATGTATATAAGCTGGTCAAAAGGCCAAGTTCAATTAGATATGAATATTCCTGTTGAGTCATCAACAATCATCAAATTCTCCTCATTACTTCTACCACCACTCCACCCTTCCCCTCTCACAAAAACCCTACATTAACCACCGAAACACTATTTACCCACTCATTCATGTTTCTTTTCAATCTTACAATATTTTTCACACATCGTTATCGTACGTTTTAAACTCACCTAATCTGTCTCATTCTAATAACACACGTGTACGATATTATACCAGAAAAAAAGATTACTAATAAATGCAAACAACAGCAGTTCTATATGCTTTGTGTTTTTTATTAACTAACGCGATACGAGTCATGATGTATTTTCAAATATATGTTGTTAACTTTTTATTTCGAAATAATTGAGTTGTTGGAAGAATTTAATTGCATTGCCTTTAATGTACTCTATGACGAATCTAAATTAATTTTTTTTTTTCTAAACGAGTATGACGATATTGATGATGATAGGTAAACGATAATGTTTTTTTCTTTGTTTTTTTTTTTGATAAATTGAAATTGAAATTGAAAATGACATTTTTTAATCATTTTAATGAAATATTATTAATCGATAAATTTTTATGAGAAAAGAAAGTTGAAAATATATATATATATATTATTTACGATTTATTTTATGTAAATAATTATTAATTCAGTATTTATAATATTTAAAAAAAAAAAAGAAGTACTTAAATTTGTCACACATGGTTACATATTGATATTTTATTTAAAAATAATAATCATATATATATATATATATATATTTTTTTTTCAAATTATAATTTTAATATTATCTATGCAATACCGTTCACCTAAACTACTGATATTTTATTACAAATATTAATTATTTCTTAAAAAACAAAAGACAAAACAAAAAAATATATATTATTCTGGATTTATCTTAAATACTTTGATAAATATTTTTTAGAGATAAGAAATAAATAAAAGGAGGAAATACAAGAAGTAAAATAAGAAGGGAAATGTATATGCGTGACCTTCGATCTTGCAATCGCATCGAAAAGTCAAGTAATCTCGAATTTTTATCGTAAAAAATAGGAATTTATTTTCCATCTAACAAACATGAGAAGCATTTCTCTCTCTTTCCTCGTCGTTGAAAAGGTCGTACCCACACACACACACACACACACGCATAACTGAGGGAGACGTGTGAAGACGAAATAATATGAAAAAAAAAAAAAAAAAAAAAAAAAAAAAGTATAAAAAATGAAATTGAACTATGTTTATTTACACACAAAGGTGAAGTTCAAAGATCGTCTTGCATGAATGAAAATGACGGAGACTTAGAAAGTTAAGTTTAAAACGTCTTATGTAATATTAAACACGCTAGGCGCGCATTTCTATTTTTATTTTATTCCTATTTGTTGGTTATTATTTTGTTTATAATGAATTAATTTAGAATCCATTCCAGCAAACTTGTACGAATATATTAGTAATGTACATAAATAAGTTATAATTATACAGATACGTAAACACGTACATAAATATAGATTAGTAATCGAGTAATGTAAATGTCAGGTCGGCCCATAGGTCATGTAACACGATTTTAAAATCATTTATTTTTTACATAAATAATATTTTTCCTTTCTTTTTTTCTTTTTTAATCAGAAATTTTTAATATCTTATATAAAAACAAATGATAGAAAATAATATTTTGTTGAGAAAGAAAGTATTCGGTGTTTTATCTTTGTGTAACTCGATAAGTATAACAGTAAAAATATTTTATATTTAAGAAAAGAAAAAAAAAAATACATGAGGATGCTTTAGATATTATTAAACATTCGATATTATTTTGTTAAGATCTAAATAAATTGCATCGTAAGATTACCGATCAACCAATCCAATTTAATACTTTTCAATGAAGCGTGTCGCGAAAAGCAATGCTCATTGCAATTTTCGTTGCAACAAGAATGACGTAAGTGAACAAGTAAATAAGTTCGCCATCAATTGAAATAAATGATAATTTATCTATCACTACTGAAAAGTAATAGTAACGATAATCGGTATATATATATAAAAAAAAAAAAAAAATTATTTCTACAGATCTCACATTTATTTTTCGATTCGAACAACAAATGAGTTTTCTAAGAACCGGCTTTTATTTCCTTCGTAGTCGTAGTAATGTTGTGATCATTGCCACGATAATGTTCAAAACAATATTTTTTTTTCTTTTTGAAGTTATACTTCTTTTGGCGCATTGGGGAAAATGTAATGGGGAGTGATTTTGTTCCGAACGTCTGGAAAAACGACACCATGAAGTTTGTCGATATTTACGACGCGCGGCAAAGCGATTTCAAGTATACGGCATGAAGTTGTCTTTTCTTCTTCCCCTTTTTTTCTCAAGCGGGTCACCCATCCAAATACTAATCGTACTCAGCGCTGCTTTACTTAAATGATCGAGCGAGAACTAATGCTGTAACCGCGCCATGGCTGTTGACACGTGAAGTAATTCGATATATCTCTCTTATATTTAGTGTGGACTGATATCTATATTTTTATATTTTCTTTTTCTTTTTTTTATTCTTTCTTATATATATATATAATAATAATTTTTTTTATATGTTACTTTTTTCTTTGAAGTTTTTTTTTGAAGTTACTTTTGAGGTTATTGAGGTTATATTCGTTTTGGTACAGCAAAGAAGTGTAACTTCTTACGTGCGTACATAAGTACACACACCAGTTTTTTTCTTTCAAACGCACGATACATATATATATATAATATTTTAATGAACGAGATAAAGAAGAAAGAGAAAAAGAAATAAAGTAGTACAAGAGACACGTTTTCGAAGGCGCGTGTCTTTGAGTAAATCAAGCGTGAAAGTGAAATCGAGAGCCGAGTTCTGAGAGAGTATATAAGAAGTAGAAGAAGAGGGTAGGTAGGGGGGTAAGGCGAAGTTAAAGAGAATGAGAGGAGAAGGAGGGAAAGATAAGGAAGGAAAGGAAAGGAAAGGAAAGGAAAGGAAAGGAAAGGAAAGGGGTGAGGAGGAGGAGAAGGAGGGAAAGAACTACAAGTATATTCTCTTTGATCCGACACTCTCGCTTTCTGCACTTCGTAAGCATGTAAAGTAAAGTAGTACGTACATAAGTAAGCATGTATGTATGTATATATATGTAATGTGTGTGTGTGTGTGTGTGTGTGACACCAAGCATGTTCTAGAGTAAAACCAATTTTTTGGGACGCCATTTTTAATTGACTTTCGAGTTTCTCTTTCGCCTCTTACGTCGTTTATGAGGATAAATATGTGCGTGTGTGTGTGTGTGAGTGTGTTGTGTTGTGTAGTATTATATAGGGTAGAGAATTAATGGAAGGGCGGGATTTAGGTGGTATCGACCTAAATATTTTCTACTATTTATTCAACAAAGAACTTGTGATATCATTATGAAGAAGAAAATGAAGGAATCAAATTACTAATTAATACAGATTATAAAACTGTACAATGTTCATTTTGTATTTCTTAAATGGAAATATTCATTTTTTTGTTAACCATCGATGCGTGGTCCGTAAATCTGTAAGAAGCACGATTATTCCTTTGTACGAGGGATGAGTTGAAAAGTTTTGAATTACGCCAAAAAACTTATTTATATATAAAAAAAAGGCAAAACAGTAAGTTAGATCGAAAAACACACAGAAATGCTTTAAATTTAAGGGGTTCAATACTTTCTAATCCACGTAGGAGGTACGTTTCTTATAATTTAAAAATAAAACAAGAAAAATAAATTAGATAGATGATGTTAGAGGAAAATGTTATCCGTGTCAATGGCATTAATAGTACGTGAATAGCTTTTAATATATTATGGGAAGAGGGGAAAATAAAACAATGACAGATATGAAAGTAAAATACTGTTGAGATAAAACGAAAAGAGAGAAAGAATTAGTAAGAAAGATAAAAACATTATTTTCTTATATGCATCATATATATATATACACTCACACGCGCACATGCGACATGCACACACACATATTATATATACGTTGCAAACGTTGTACGATAAAAACGTCTCGCTTTATATCCCGATAGAAAGAAAATATAATTTAATACGCGAAACACAAGCAATATATCGAAGAACGCGTGTATTATATATCGAAGATCAATGGCGCAAACAAACTGGGTAAAAAAAAAAAAAGAAAAAAAAAAAAAGCGATAAGTACTTTTTATCGAGTCTACACTTCTCGTAATAACGAAGATTACTGTGCAACACAACCACGGTATTCCGTTGATTCAAAAAATTCATATTAGAAAAAAAAAAGACAGAAAAAAAAATATAAAAAGAACTTATTCGTATCTCGTAATTGTAGTTAGCTATTTTTCTCTGTTTCTCTCTTTTTATTGCGCGCGCGCGCACGCTCGGTTCTCGATAGAATGCAAGTAACATCTCTCTTAATAATCATTTCTAGACGGGATAAAAAAAATATTTTTACACTTTGATCCGATGGTAATAAAATAACAACCGTCTCTACTATGACACGCTTACACGAGATTACTTTTTCTTTTCTTTTCTTCTTATTCTTTTTATTTTTCTTTTTCTTTTTAATCACACAGGTAACGCGTGGTCCGTTGCGTGCGTGCGTGTATGTGTGATGTGATGTGTGTATGTAAGAATAGAAGAGAGAAGGTTCATAATAACGGCGTAAGATGTGATATTTATCGAAAGGTTTCTCTAAATAACATCTTGACTTTTTCAATCTAACGAAAGATAAGAAACAAGGTTACGTGCACTTGGAGAGAATTGTGTCGCAATCGATACGGTAATGGAATATTCTTCTTTCTTTATCTTTATCTTCAATTATCTACTGCAAAAAAATACTTAGAAAAAAAAAAAAAAAAGAAAAGAAATACGTACGTAAAAAATATTAACAATAAATTATTTAAAAAAGAACAAAAAATTGGAAAAGATGAAAAAGCATAGGGTTCCATGAAATGTTAGATACGGCCATGTTTACAGGCGGTGTAACGCGTTCGTTCAGCAGAACTCTTGCGCACAAAGAGAGTAGGTCTCTCTCTCTCTCTTTTCCTCGTGGTCCTCTGCCCCCCCTAACCCCTATTGCTATATCTTTCGTTTGCTATCTCTCTCTTTTGCTCGTAAACCTGAAGCCAACAGGTTCCTCCTATACACGCCTATACTCCCCCTTCCTCTCTCCCTCCGCCCCGCATACTCCTCTCTTGTGGCTTGCGTTCACCGAGAGTCCGTTTTTTGTTGTGTTGCTGCTTTTGCTTGTGCTGCTCCTGGGCTGCTGAACACGTTGCTCTCGCTTGGGGCGAGGTTTCCGCTTTCAGAAAAATCCAGAAAACCTGGCTGATTTTGCACGTGCAACCAACACAGATACGCTGACCGATACATGATATAAATATATGTATATATTATATATATGTGTGTGTTTTACCATGATAGACTGAAATTGGAGAATGTCAAGATTCACATGATGAAATGTCAACGCATACCAAATGCGTCGGTGGAAGAACGAATATTTTGGACTTAGTTTTTATACATTAATATTTCTAACATATACCAAGCGTTCATGTGAATCTTGACATTCTCTAATTTCGATCTTTTACGGTAAAATATTACATATATATATATATATATATATATATAAAAAGAATGATAAAATCTTTCGTTTAATATCTCTTTCAAAACTATAAAATTCATATAAAAAATTCAAAAATAAAAAAAATGAAAGGAATATTATTCAAGAAGGATAATAATCTCTCGCGCGCGTTTATAGTTTTATTATCTCTATTATTTTCAGTTTACATTTCGAAAATCTTTTGGAAATGATTTAGAAAGAGAAAGAGAAAGAGAAAGGATTAAACGTTTTTTGTTTCGTTTCGTTTAAAAATCCTATTTTTTTTTTCTTCCAGTCATTAAAAAAGAATGTAGAAAAAATAGAAGAGAGAGAAGGAGACAGGTTGTTCAGTAAGTTTTTCTTATACATACACACACATATCTAAGAGATTGGTTAATAAATTTTTTTGTTTAACCATAATCGAAAGACACGTGGAATGCTCCTCTAACTCTCCTTATTTGTTCATCTATTGTACACTTATAATTTATAGACTTTTGACATACAAGTTTATTTTTAGAGAAAGAGAGAGAGAAAGAGATGACCATGCTCGCGATATCTAAACGAATCATCGACCTTTGCTTTTACGATGACTAGGATTATGACGATAAAAAAAGATTCTTACGCAATTAAGCTTTATTATTTGTTTTTTTAATTATCTAACTGACAGAAAATATTTGCATATCTATATGATGTTCTATGTAAATTTAAGACTGTCCTTAGTAGTATTATCAATGTTATATATATATATGATAATGACGTCATTCGAATCGTAAATATATGAAAAAATACTTATCGTACTTTAGCGCCGGAGAAAAATATAAGATTAGCATTTACTCTGTTAAGAAAAAAAAAAAAAAAAAAGAAAAAAAAAGAAGAAGAAAAATACAAGATTCTCTTTTTTTTGTATTTCAACGCAAGTAAGTATTTATTTACATGGATAAATATTCATTTATTCGCATGTTTATGTGCGTATATGTAAGCGTGGATCAGAGCAGCCATGAGATGATGTGCATACGCATACGCATACACGCATCTTCTTTTAACTATTTAAGTACGCGAGTTTTATACTTTAACGAATAGATCGGTCGTACAATCAAAAGAAGAAGAAACAATAAATACCACCCAACGACTAAAAAGAAGAGGAAAAGAAACGAGCAGCACACCACCGTGGAAGAGAAGAGAACATTGGCAGATACATATATTGCATTATTCATCAGTACATACATAGTTAGATTACAATTACAAATTACTTTTAGCTATGTCACAACCAATACTCTTTCATTTACCATCCGAGCAAACAAATTAGTCAACGTGCTCTTGGTGACCATTTTACCTTCTTGGCTCTTTTCAATATTTCATAGTGTCCACCGACCTTTGGGGAAGATGATACTAATTATTTTCATATTAAACCGAAAAAACGAAGTTTCTCTTGATTAATTCAAATTTGTATTTGTAAAAGCATTAATCTAGATGTTCATAATTATCTTCAATAATTCTACAAACTGTCTATCACAAATATCGTATAATTATTTTATTATTGATCATTCAAAAATATTGACTAAAAAGTAAAAGGCAAAGTTTTAAAGGTGTGAAGGAGAAAAGGTTATTTTTGTATGCAGTGCAGTGCACAATTAATGTGAAAGATTAATACGATAAAAATTAATTTTCTTTGATACATGTGTGTTCATATTTGTAACGATGGATCAAGTAATAATATTGAACAAATTCGATTCGATTATATAGAACAAATAAGATACTGAAAAATTTATTGTTATAATTACCAACAGAGCACATATATATATATACCAAATAAGTAAGAACTAATCAATAAAACACGTTCTGATTTTTTATCGAAATCGAAAGGAGGCGGAAACGAATCGAAGAAAAATAATTTGTCATGAAAATAAACGTGTGTACACTTGAAATTTCGTCGTCGTTCGCATCGTGAGTAAACCGAAGGCAGTAACCAATTAGGAACTTTCGAACGTTGGAGAAAATGGAACGAAGGAAAGTGAAGGTAACGTCGTTTGTATATGTACAACATATGTGTGTATAAATATATATATGTGTGTGTATATATATACGAAGTTAACTATATATACTACTCTTGGTGTGTCACAATCGAAGCCTAAAAATCCGTATCATTGCGAGACGTTAGAAAGTTTTAGAATCGTTTCGTCGTGCTTCTTCTATGAAAGGCACGCACGTTTTAATTGTGGTTAGAGTACGAAATATCTATTCAAACGTGACTAGAGAAATAAATATCGTTTCTCGAATAAGAAAAAAAAAAAAGAAAATTTCGAAAATATAATAAGATAATCGCCTTTCCAAAACTTTGCTTTCTAATCTCCGATTATAGGTCTGCCCCGAAAGCTGGTGTATCGAACTGAAAAATGAGAAATGTTGTTTCGAAGGAAGGTAGTATTTAAAATGGCGGCGCATTCGATGAATCCGGTGAATCCGATGAAAATGTATACCTTGAAATGAACATCAAACTAAGTATTGTTATTCTATTAATAATCTAATATTCATTTCTGTATATTTTTCTTCTAATAGAGAAACTTCTGGGACACCTTATATACTATTAGAAATTTCTGGATGTTTTTTCTCCTACGTTTTATCGAGGTCTTGTGCATTTGTTTATTTATTTATTTACTCGTTCACTTAATTAATTCAGATCTCTAATAATATTAGTAAGCGAACCTAACTCTCTTTCCCTCTTTCCATTTCTCTATCTTTTTGATTTTTTTTCGTTCTTCTTTTCTTTCTATAGGAGCCGAACGCGCGTACGTCATCATCGTAGTATTTTCCCTCTCGCTACGAAAATATACCGGCGGGAAAATAATCTCACACGATTTATGTAAGAGCAGAATGCGAGGCGCGTAGGTAGAATTTTCGAATTTCTACGTATAAATGTTCTTTTGCAATTAACAACGATAACGATAATAACAATTGATAATAATTGTCTACATTTTCAACGAAAATTACGAGAAAAAGAAAAAATTTTTTATTTCGCGGGCTTTTCACGTCTTCCGCCATCTTTGATCGAGGTATCACGTGACAACACATTGTTGGCGGGAAACGGCATGCATTCAAATACTACTTGCATTAATGTTGTTTATATATTATACTGCGTGATGATTTTTCTTCGAGAGAAAGAGAATATTTTTCGACAATGTAAGCCAAACAAGTTCGCACACCACCTTCCAACACGAAAGTCGAAAGTATCCTAAACGGATGAACGAACGAACGAACGAAAGAACGAACGGAGTTTCGAAACCGGAGAAATTGCCGATGAAAGTGTCTCGATGTGCGTACATAACATTGGCCAGGTTATACATTAAAAACGTTTCTCATAATGATCGTTGTGCGGCATTTGGCATTTTGAAGAAAAGAAATATAATAATGTCAAAAAAGAAAGTAACTTATCGATGATTTGTAATTATTTCTTCACAAGAAATAAAAATAATAAATAATTACTATTAAGTTTTGTGTGTGTATGTGTGTGTGTGTAGTTTTATAAAATTATTAAAAATGTTAATAATTTTACTATAATTTTACTATATTTTATTTTAATAATAATTATTACTATTAATACAAAGACATTAATTTGTGTGCGCGTGTAATTTCTAAACAATTCATAGTGCTGTTGTCAAATCAAGATAAAATTTGCTATAATTATATTAATTTACACAATACGTCTTTATAAACGTGACCGACTTTTCACATTGGTCCCTACGTAAAAAAAACCTCTCTCTCTCTCTACTTTTTCTGCTTCCCTCAATTAAAATCTTGTATATTCTGTTTTTAAGACTAATATTACACAGTAATTAAATACCCTTAGTTTGTCTTCACATTATATAGAAGAAAAATAATACAAAATATTACTCAAATCTAAAATGTAATTATTATTAAAACAGAGAAAATGAAAAATCTTTCATATCAATAACAATAAAAATTTCTCATTTGATTTCACTTGTAAACTTAAACCAATGATTTCGACGAGAGCAAATAATAATAAAAGACGGGAAATGATAAGCATGTTCTCTTTCAGAAAGGGGAAAAAAGACTTAAACCGGAAGTCGTTCCAACTGTTGAAATGAGAGTAAGAAGGTAAGTAAGTAAGCAAGTAAGTAAGCAAGTAAGTAAGTAAGTAAGAAAAGAAAGAAGGAAAGAGAAAGAAAAAAGAAAGAAAGAAATAAATAAAGACGTATGAATAATAATAATAACGACGAACTAACGATAAATCTTCGAGAACGAAAACGATACGTCCTGCTGATAATATAATGTTGGAACACTCGTTGTGAATATATAAGGGGAATATTGTTGGTGGTGTACCCGATATATATGTTTCTCAGTGTGTTCCAGTAACTGAGGACTTTCGTGCGTTACGCTGAATGAAAAAGAAACGATAGCAAGAGGAACTCGCGAGAAAGGGAAAGCCGTCGTGTAAATTTCCTCGCTTACATACACACACACATATACACGTGCGTCATGCACACGTACACGTACATACATACTCGTTAACATTAACGCATTACGAGAAATTAAATTAATTTTATAAAAGTAATATATACGTTTATACACTCGATGATGATGATAGTAAAAAAAAAAAAAAATAGAAGAGAAAAGAAGAAAAAAATAGAGAGAGAGAAAGAGAGAGAAGGAGGAGATAAATAAAAACCTTCTAGAAGGTAACTTTCGTACGTTCTCATGTGGAAAAACGAATGTCCTCGATTTCCTGCGACCATGAAATTATGTCACGGAAATATTGGCTCTCTCGGAAAGCACGAACAACGAGCGCACCACGCTTATTTTTCTTAACAATAATATAACGAATAAATGAATGAACGAACGTACGAAAAGAAATAATTGGTTTTCAATGTATGTGGTGTGGTGTGTGTGTGTGTGTATGTGTAACACGACAAAGAATATCCGGATAATTTGCGTTACGTATTACAGACGATTCGATAACTACTACTACTACTTTGATATTATTTTTGTTATTTTGTATTATTTTCTACACAACATACGCACACATACGAAGAAAAAAGAAAAATTCATGAAAATAACTCTAAATCTATATTTATATACATTTTTATATTATCTTTTATGAACTTTGCTAGTAAACAAAAAAAAGAAAAACAAAAAAATAAAGAAACCTTGAGATAACGAAGTGTATATTAATATTTTTCAATTTTATTTATGAACTTTGCTATTAGGAAAAAAATAAACTAAAGAAACGTGTAATAATAATAAAATGTATATATATAGTAGTAACACTTGTGTGTGTGTGTGTGTGTTGTATGCATATTTATGTATCGAGTTAACTTGTGTTTTTCTCTCTTTATTTTATTGAATCTCACACCGATCGTCGATTTCTTCTTCTTCTTCGAGCGTAGACTATAGTCACGGTCCGCTGCCTCTCTACAAGTGCCAACAAAGTTTTCTATCCCTCCTTTAACAAGATACCTATCTTTCTTAGCCCGTTCCTATCCTTCTATGTAATAATGTGTGTGTTGTACGTGTATATATATATATATATATTTGTCTGCTGTATAAGCTTATATATAAAAGTGCACATGGAAAAAATGTAAACACACGTTGTTGGGAAACGCAAGAAAGGCAAGAACGATTTGATTCAAAAACATGTATTATATATATATATATATATAACAAATAAAAGCAAGAAAAAAAAAACAATCATCGAAAATCGTTAAATCTATATTTAATTATTACACAATCACGAAAAGGTTTTCGGGAATAATTTTGTTTAACGTACGAGTTAAGTACGAACAAAATTTGTATTAATTGTTCTAAGCTAAGCCATTTTTGTTGTTTATTTTTTTGATATTTCCGCTACGTCCATCCCCCGGGTCGAGGAAGAATATAACGAAAGAGGAAGAGGTGGGTGGGGGGTTTAAAAGAAGAAAAAAAAAAAAATAAGAAGAAAATAGGAAAGTGTTCGTAGAAACATATGCGTATAAATAAAATGTCACGAAAGTACGAAGTTGTTTCTTTTTTTTTTTTTTTTAACGAGTACGATCGTTGAACGTTTAACACGTTTGTTTTATTTTGTTCCCTCTAACCACACCTCCTACCTCTCTCTACCCCTATCTTCTTTCTTCCCACCTCTTCACTTTCTGTTATTCAATTTCTCAGAAATTTCGAAAAACAATCTACTAATCGTAGATATACGCGAGAACATTCGAAACTATATTTAACTCGAGTTACACAAATCTCTAATAAGTAATCAAATAAAGATAAATGTAAAAGATAATATTGTTATCTTCTTTCATAATAATTATCATCGATCTTATTAGCAAATTTCGTTGAAATTTTTATCAAAATCTATTTCGATTTTCTCTTTTCTTTTAAATATCGATAAAGCAAGCAACGTAAAAATTCCGACACTAGTTTCACATCAATCAGGAAACATTGTTTAATTACCTACTGGTTTTTCTTTCAGTTTTGGAATAAAATATCGGACACGTTCCCCCCCCTCGTCCTCCCCACTTATACTCTTGTCATATATATCGATATGTAAACGCGCGTCAACTCCCCTCCTCCCACTCCCTTTCTACTTTTGACATGTATTTCACGTTGTCTTTTTTTTATGCGATAAATTTACATATTATCAAAAATAAATCGGACAAAGAAAAATTGCGAGCTATTAGAATCGTATCATAAAAATGATAACAATTTAAGTTTAAAAAGTTTAATTTAACAACTTTTATTAATCTTACGATATAATAACCGAATATGGGATATCAAAATAAAAATTCAATTAATTCTTAAACTATATATATATAATTTCTAATTTGTAATAAACAATAATAAATAAATAAATTTAACTAGAAAATATATAGTTCGTATCAAAAATGGCGGGCTATCGATATCCTTTCATCGTAAAAGTTCGATAATTAATCGAAACGAAATAAAAATCGCGTGTAAAAGCAAAATAAAGGAACGTATAATTCTAAAATTCATCTCTTCTTTATCAACAATTCCTAATAGATAAACAATAAAATATATCCTCTATATATAATATAAATATATGTAGTAAATATATATATTAAATTATATTTAAATAAAAAAAAATAAATATAAAGGAAATATAGTATCGTAAAAACAATGCACTAGAGAAAGAGAAAGAGACAGAGAGAGAGAGAGAGAGAGAGAGAGAGAGACGAAAAAAAATATATATATAAAAAAAAAAAAGTTGTAGGCCATCACGAAATGTCTCATCGTAAAAACGGTACTCGAGTGAGCAAAAGAGAGCCATCGAGAGAAACTCCAAGGAGAAACTGAAGAGAACGTTCCACGTTGTGTGTTTCGTTAAGGTGAGAGTCGTCGTATAGGTTTCTCGTATACTTTTATTTACGTCTCGAAGAGAGTCTTCTCTCAAACGACGACGTTCCTTTTTATTCCTCTCACTCTTTCTAACCTTACTATTATACACATCCATCCATCCTTACAACCATCCATCCAACCTATCCAACCTATCCAACCTACCCGACCCAACCAACCAATCATCTTTTTCTTCTCTAAATCTTTTTCTTTTCTGATCCTTTCCGGTTCTCCAAGAGAGTCTCGCTCTCTATCTCTCTCTCTTTTTCTCTTCCATTCTTTCTTTAAGAAAGAAGATGCTAGTGGATTATTCGAAGGACACGAATTCTTTTCAAATAAAAATTATAATAAAGTTACAATCTATATTATAAGAATACTAAGGATAACAACGAGATGAAGAAAAACTAATATAAAGTACACCTAAATAATGTTTTTTTTACACGATTTTGATTCGAAACGAATTAATTCAAATTTTCCTTCAATCAGGGTAATTTTTAACATCTTATTTGATATTAAACAAAAGCTATTTTTATTAAAGAAAATTATTTAATAAAATTTACTTTTCGTTAGATGCAATATATATATGTATATATATATATTTTTTTTTTCACATTTATTTTTTGGGAACGTGTCTCTATCGTGTAAAAACATAAATTAGGTGTATATAAGTATAATAAGTTTTATTGGTGTTACCTTAAAAAGAGACTCGCTGCATTCGAACATGGACGTAGTCATGACGGCGGTCGACATGTTCCCTCAGATTTTCTTTTCTTCTAGTTTCTTTTTTTATTCTCTTCTCCTCTTTTCCCTTTCTTTTCTTTTCGTTGTTGTTTTTTTTTTTTATTGATGCACAAAAACACTACGTATCCGTTCAATTTTGTCCTATCTTCCTTTCCTCTTTTTCTTCTTCCCCGACTTCTGCACTTTTCAGGAAAAAGAAATTGCGTTCTTCCTTTCTCTGCTCTTTTCTTCTTCTTCTTCTTCTTCCTTGTCTCTTTGTCTTTTACTATTTAGAAAATAAAGACCAAAGAGAAACTCTCGTTCTTTCTCTTCCTCGTCGTAATTCTCTTCGTAGTCAACGAAAAACTTCAAAAGAGCACAAAAAACGAAGATCAGAAAAATAATTTTTAATTAAATATATATAAATATATATATTTTTATTATTATTATTTTCTTGTTAATAATATCAATAAACTGGCACAATTCGACGTTAAGCGTCGTCGTCTCGTCAAATGTATTTACGTAGAAAACACAACACGTTAGAAGTACACGGGGAGACAAGTTATTATATATCGCGATGTTTGGTAAGTATAACGAACGAAAATAAAAGTTTTTTTTTTTTCTCTTTTTTTTCTTTTTCCTTTAGGAAGGGGGAAAGAGAGAAAGTAATGTTTAAACAAAAAAAGACGAGAACAAAAAAATAAAGGAAATAAAGGAAAGAAAGAAAAGAAAAAAGAAAAGAAAAGTATTTTCGTTGGTATATAATCGTATCACCACAGAAATGAATAGTTTTCTTCGTATCCTTTAGAAGTTCGTTTTAAAACGAAATAACAACTATTGAAATGTTCTCTACGACCAACTACTACTACTACTATTACTCTTCCGAACGTCCTTCGATTCTATACGTATGTATATATCGTAAGAAATTCGAAGTTAAAACTTTTCTTCTTCGCTAAACTAAAAGTCCCTCTCTTCGTCGTTGTGTTGTGTTGGATGTAAAACAACAGGCACGTACGTAAATATATATGCGAATATAGTTGTATTGTATCTATTTACGATGCGATAAAAACACTTTTCTTTCTTTACTCGTTCCTCTTTTTTTTTTGTTTATCTAATACCCTTTTCTCTTCTTGGATAGGATAAAGTAGATAAAAGTAGACGGTACGGATTTCGATAATTAACAGTATTAAAAAGAAAAATCAACGGGGGATACGAACGAGCACAACAACAAGTCGACGATAATGTTTCTTGGTCTGCGATTTTTTGTTGGTTATAAAAAAAAAAAGAATTAGAAATATAATGATAAGATTAATAATATAAATGTGTGCGTAATGATTAATATAACGAAAAAAAAAAAATAAATAAATTAATGCAACAAACCGGCATTGCCATTAGGCTTATGCCTCACTTACTAAATATCTGTTATATTCTTTCGTCGAGGAGATGATCCTCGTTAGACGCCCGATAGTAAACTGCCGAGTAGGACGTCCGCCGCTCCTCGCGTTGCGTCGCGTAGCTCGTCGAATGAGAGAAGAAGAGTGGGGGAGGACGTTCGGAAGCCCGATTGGTGGGAAGGTTACCGGCCAATCGTGAGGCGTGTCGCTGCCCCTCATTTTATCGTCCCCTCTCTCACCCCTGTCTTACGGATTACGAAGCATCCAGACGCAAACCGGCAACGCAGCATCCTTTCCAACAACCAATCGGAAAAAGCTTCCCTCTTTTCGGACCAACTTACTCGCCGAGCTGAGCTGTAACTGCCTTCGCGCGCCCATAGAACCCTTCGATTTTCAAATCGTTGTATTCTATTCTGTATACTCTGATATACTGTGGCTTGCAAACTTGTTTGCAGTTAGGTTTCATTGGCCAAAGTGGCATGTAACACCTCACTTTTGACAAGAAGAAATCTTATACTCTAATGGTTTCCCCCATTGGCAGAAAAGTTGACAATTACTAATGTGCAATTCGATAAGTAACAAAAAAAAAGAAATAAAATATGTCGGCAAAGAGAAAGATAAAAGGATAAAGCACTATCGTGTTTTGTTTATCTATTATTGACTATTAAATATAAATGTGTAATTATCTTCAATTTTCAATTGTTGAATTACGTCACAAAGACTATGTCTTCTTTTTTACTCTGTGGATTATATGGAAAAAGAAAATAATATTAAATTTATGAAGAATCATTGACCATCTCCTTCTCCATTAACTACCACCAATTGCATTTCTTTTTTTCTTTCATTAGACAACTTTAATTTAAACGTTACAGTTACAATTATTTTTCTTCTAATTAATCATTCTCTCATCCAATCTAACTTTCCCTCCAATACGGTTACATCTTTTCTTTAGACGACAAAGAAATAAAAACTAAAGAAAGAAATAAAGCAAGAAATAAAGAAATAAAGAAATAAAGAAAGAAAGAAAGAAAGAAAAAAAGTATTGCATAGAAATGTCAATAGTTGGTTGTGCATCGTTCTCAGGCATAACAGAGCACCACGAACGATCCGTTCGAATGAAAAGATCCAAGCGTGAATGAAGTCCAGTCTTTGCCCTCACCACCACCACCACCACCACCGCCCCTCTTCTTCCCTCTTTGACCCTTCTCTTTTATCTTTTTTTTTCTTTCTTTCTCACTCACTCTCTTTCTCTCTCTCTCTCTCTCTCTCTCTCTCTTTCTTTTTCTGATCCAAAGCGGTGGTAATTGGTGGACACTATTATGATCATTGTGCCTCTTACACATCGGTGTATATCGTGGACAAGCATCGTACTCGTTTGAATCGGACGATTCGTAACAATACGACGACCTCTTCTTTTCTAGCCGTCGACCCCGACGCCTCACACCGATCCCTTCTAATTCCTTTCTATCGAGGTGTTGTGTTGAGTCGCCCAGAGAACAAGTCACACACCAACAACCTCGTCGTCGTCTATATTCTGTTGAACTTTTCCAATCGTATGTAAGATCGACACTTTCTTAGACGATCAATGAGAACCGATAATCATTATTATTGTTATTATTATTATTATTATTATTATTATTATTATTATTTATTATTATTATGATCACACCTACGAGCCACATTTTTATCGTTTAATCCAAGGGGTCTTACATTATCTTTGATTTATTATTTATTTACTCGTGTATGTGTGTGTGTGTGTGTTTCTTTTTGTGTTGATCGTACGTACGTTGAATGAAATTAATTTGATAGATCTAAAAATGATGTTTATTTATTTGCATTTACAATTAATCAGTTTAAATAGGATCGTATAAAAATATTAATTAATTACGATGCGAAAAAATAAAAACAATAAATATGAATAGAAAATAATTTATTTTGCATTGGTCATTTTTATATTATGTTTATATGTAAATACACGAAAAATGTTATATTTATAAAGCTATCAAACTAATTGACGACACCGAGTTAATTTTGGCTATCGAAAGTTATTCATGACTCGTTCGTGACTAGCTCATCAGACGAATTTCCCACAAAAGGAAGAAAGAAAGAACCCGCATGGGTCAAGCTGATAATATCCAAACGACACCCGTAACACGGCCACCATGAAATTGAACTGATTCCCCATTTGTCGATATATTTAGCTCCATGAGAATCTCTTCGGGGTTGAAAACACCCCCCCATTGGTAAGCGTTGGAATGGAGAACCCTCATATACCCGTATGTTACAAGTAATAACCCAAGTTCTCCCCCTATCTAATCTCGGAACAGAGGTTTCAATCATTTTCCCATAATTATTTGTAATAATTACACACATTTTTCTTTTGTATGTAATGAAAATATCATGTATATATTATTAATTTATGCGTCGTAATAATAAAATAATAATTAAAAGAAAATTAATTAATCGTAATAAATGTGAACCAATTATTCGTAGAATGAATTGATTTTTTTTTTTTTTTATAAACCTATCAAAAATTTTAGAAAGTTAACTTTACTGTTAATTATCTTCCATTGAACTTATCATAAATTTCGACAGCTAGAAAATTGTTTTTTTATTATTTATTTTTTTATTATTATTAATTGTTATTTTATTATTATCATTTACCGTAACTATCGTTTTGGGAATACAGTTAGTATTTTAAAATCTTTACTTTTGTTGTCATTTTGATGAATCAATAGGTTTCATTACCGTTTGATTGATTTTCAATTTATCGTTAAACATGAATCAAAATGAAAATATTTGGAAATATCAATAATAATTTCGAGTTTATGGAAAACTTTTTCTTTTTAAATTCATGTCTATGTTTTGAAATTCTAGAAATGATTTTATACGACGACATGACTAATACACAATTATCCAAATCCCCATCAAAGATAAATTTATTTTGTTTTAAAATGATAACTATATCTTTCAGATAAAAAATCGAATTGTGCGAATCGATAGATCGAAGTTGAGATTCTTCTGAGAATCTTAAAGGCCAAGGTAAAGACACGCAGCCGTAAAGAGTACTATAACGATGCAGGTAAATGCACGCAGGTAAACCGGATGAGATTGGCCAGAAGCGATTACCGATCGGGATCGTTTTAACTGCATCTCCGAGTCAATATTTTCGTCTCTTTCTTAAATTTTTATTATATATATTTATAATATACATTATAAACGTATTATACAACGTATATGGGATAGTTCTCGATGCTAATGAATAATAAATAAATTTTTCTTTATTATCGTTCACAATTTTCCTCATTGATCGAGATTTTAATAGCAGCTGATTATAGTTGATAAAATAATGATTATATTTACTAAATTATTCGCTATTTCGTAAACATATTATCAGATAATATTAACATCAACAACTTGATAAAAATCCAAATAAATGTTTATTATCTTTAATTAGTGTAACGGAAGAATTTTTATGACGAAATATGAGAGTTTGAATATGTGGTGAATATATTGGTGTATGACAAAATATTTCAATTTAGAAATAAATATCATTAAATTGGCAACGTTCAAATTTTTATAGATTAAATCCGAACGAGATTTAATTATGACCGATAAGATAATCCAACATAAGTTTATATTTATTAGCTTGATTCATAGAAATCGCGTAAACAAATTGTCAGATAGTAAGACACGTAAATAACTTTATATCCATTCAATTCAAAATGAATTATTTTTAGTCGGGAGATAACAAATAATCTTTACAAAACTAAATCTTCTGAATGACGGAACAGTATAAACGCTAACGTATCATAAACATTTATTCTTAAACAAATTTTCGTTTTTCTTGCGAAGTTACACTAGCATATATACGTACACGCACATATATATAAAAACGCGTATACGAAAGAAGATGCTGATGATGACGAATTATTGCTTGTATTTCTTTTTTTCTTTTTTTTTTTTTATATTATTCACATTCAAGATTGCGCTTAGATCAAATTCGAATAACAGAGCTGATCGTGCACGAAAAATATATAATATAATATTATAATTAAAATCTTTACTAATTCGGTGGTAAACTCGTAAACATTTTTATCAAATAGTAAAATATAATTAATGTGTTACAATAATATAAATGTTAATTGCGGTATATTAAATTATCGTCGTATTAAAAATTTGTAAATAATTTACGCATGTCGGTTAAAAAGTTCGAACCGTTAGCATAGAACAAATTTCTTTTCATTCGATCGAACTATAATAACTTGAAATATAAGTATAAAAGATGAAGGGCTCCAAATTTGTCAACCCAATCCTTGTATTACACATCAACAATAATACATTTTCTACAAAATTTTATCTACAAATAATATAATATTTTATTAACGAGATCGTATAAACGTATACAAAAAAAAGTATAAAAAAAGATTATTTAATAAATAAATACATACATTTACTTAATATATAATACATATATAATATATAATAATAATTATATAATATATAATAATAATTAATATATAATACAACATTTATTTAATAAATAAAATATTATAATATCGTAAAAAATAATATGAAATTTGCAAGATCGTTGTAACTTTCAATATAATATTTTTCTATTCGAGTTTAAACGCGTTTTTAAGATCACATTCGTTCCACCCACGATACCCTAACTAACGACGCATATAACGTCGCACTTCATAAACGTATGCGTCCTGTATGGCTCTCACTTCCTTACAATTCAACCTGACAACTTTCACATTTCCTCTATTGATCTCGAATTAAGAAAGATCGTAGTCGTGAGCGCGTTTTAATTTAAACGTCACTTCGTGTCGTTTCCTTGTAATCCACCGGACCCATGCATACACACATACAAACATATTCAGAAACTATATACGTTCGTATATAACGTCATTATCGTATTCTTTGGTTCTCTTTCTCTATCTCTACGTATTCCTTTCCTCGAAAGAACGGTTCTAAGGATCTAACTTTGCTCGTTATAATCAAAACGAGCGCTTAATTTACCGTCTCATTGTGTCGTAGTTTTTTTCTTTCTTTTTTTATTCCTGTCTCTTACATAGCACGTGATTTATATCATCATTTTTATCGTTAACGTAAAAGGCGATCGATACGAAACGTTACAAACGCGTAGAGAGCCGGTTGACGTGTAGTATCCGTTTGTGTGACTGGTTTCTTATTTTCTTTTTTCTTTTTTTAATTTTCTTTCTCTCCATCTCTCTTCTCTCTCATTTACTTTTTATACTTTATTTTAATTTTACTTTACTTTACTTTACTTTTCTTTTTTTTCTTTATAGAAGGTGACATATTTTATTTTTTTTTCACCACGCCTTCGAACGAGATACATCCAAGCTCCATGTTCCTGACTCCATTTTGTTTACCCTTCCCCCTTTGCGAATCCCTCAGGATGATTACGAGGGGTGTGACTACCCCCAAAAATTCAGACCTATCGTATTATAGAGTCTCGAGTTTATTGTTCGTATTTACTTCGAGATTGTATTGTTCAACACAGTTATATCTTAAATGATGAAATATTTATTTTTAAATTTTTTGCAATTTCACAATGGAAACACAACGATGCACACCGATTTCATAAAAATTCTAAAAAGTGACAATAATAATATTAATATAATACTCGAAAATGTCATTTGTGAAAAATGATGAGAAATTTTGTAAAAAAATAGAAAATACAAAAAAAAATTAAAAAAAAACAAATTAATCAAATGGAATCAACCGGAAATGATGACTCGGAAAAGAAATCGAAGGTCGTCAGTGGATACGGGTTTAAGGCCGTACATAACTACTCTCTCGGCCACGTAAGAGAAGTGTTTGCGAGATAAACAAAGGCAAAACTATCGAGGTTAGCGACTCTCTCTTTCTCTCTCTCTTTTTCTCTCTCTTTCACTCGATTGACTTTCCCTTTCTCTCTACGTGTATCGGCCCGAAAACTAATTCTTTTATAAACTACTCTCTCTAGAACTTTTTTTTCCTCATTCTACGACAAACGATACGATAAAATAATGTATATATAATATAATACATATTATTATAATAAGAATATTTTCTCTTGTTTTTTTTCTCTCTATTTTACACGATTTAGAAGAAATTTATACGACGTGAAAATATGTTAATAATAAATAATCGATTTAATATAAAATCTTTTAGTTCGGATATAAATTTATATCCAATATATCACGTCAGCAAAAATTACTTAAAATTCTTAGAAAGAATTGAATTTATATTCGAATATAAACAATTATTTAATCAAATATTTTGTAAAACATTTGTTTTCCTATTCTTTCTCTCTCTCTCTCTTTCTCTCTCTCTTTTTTAAGAGTTCGTGTCATTTCTCCATTAACACTTCGATACAACTAAAGAGTTTTTTTATTTTATCTTTATCTGGAGTCAACGGCAAACGGATTATTTTCCAACTGGGCCACCAATCCATGTAGTAACCGTGTCATTTCGCTGGTAGATCTTTAAAAAATTAAATTTTCAATATGGTTATAAGTCACACACATTGTTAAAAAGAAAATACAATTATTATTATTATTATTATTGCTCTTAAATGAAAAGAAAAAAATTAAAAAAAAAAATGAAGAAGAAAAAGATAGCACCGAAGTGCCGTCCCATTAATTCTTTCAAGTTCAAATACGTAGAGCATATTATCTTCGACGTATCAGAAAATGTCAGTGAATTGCACCAAAATCCAACTGGCCTAATTTGTATTTCATGTTGCGCTCGTTATATGCATCAATTTAATGAATAATACGTAACTAAACTCACGCTGTTTCTTATTTTCTAAAACCCTATTTGGATCATGAGTTTTCCAAGTGCACACAACCAAAAGGAATTGGTCTTTACTGACTGAGCTATTCAGGGACTACCAGTAAGGCTTTAAACGAATTTGAAATATAAGCTCTCTCTTATTTATTATAAATAATATTTTTTTTCCTCTTTTTTATTTGTATCAGAATGAACGAACTAGTTTTCACTTTACGTAACAAGAAAAAATTAAATATATTCTTAAAATTCCATGATATTAGATTGATCAGAGAGTACATGCCCATTTATAAATATATATATATATATTTATTTATTTATAATATTGATAAAACATAGATCAAAATATGGATATATTTACTCGGAATATTTCAATATTATCTGCCGAATAATTTTTCTAACAATCAAATGCATTAGCTTCTGATTTATCACGACGTGCATAACCAGAAAATTATTAAAAATAAAATAAAAATAAAAATTTGTAATAAAAAATTTGTGACGACTTCATTATTAAATAGAAATTTAAATTATTATAGTTATCTCTTAAATTAAAAAAAAAAAGGATGACACCTCAGTGCCATCCAATTTTTTCTATTGGCGACCTCACAGATAGGAAGGCGAAAACCTTACACCGCGTTACGACGTGCTTATTCTGCTTGTTGTGGTCCTTCGTGATGACCTTACTACTCGCTTACTCGTTATTTGCACCAATATCCACATTGCATGCAGCGTAACGAGCTCACGCTTTGTAAATGGGAAACTTCTCAATATTTTGAGGAACACATTTTTCTCTCCCAGTGCTTTACCAAGTGTACGGGCGGCCCATAGCCATAGACCCTGCTGGGATTCGATCCTTCGACGTTAGTAGTCGAGAGCAAAGCCTCTACTGCCTGAGCTATTCAGGGACTACCGGTTAGGCTTCAAACGAATTTGAAATATAAGCTCTCACTCTCATTCATCATAAATAATATTTTTGTTTTTTCTCTCCCCCTCAAGTCATAATATAATTATAATATAATTGTGTTTACAGTTATTACTTATGCCAGATGATTAAAAAAAAAATAAATAAAATAAAAAAATTCGAATATAAAAAAATATTTAATCAAATATTTTATAAATATGTTTTTTTTATTGTTTCTTCCTCTTAGGGGTTCGTGTTATTTCTCTATTAACAATTTGATACAATTACAGAGTTTTTTATTTTGTCTTTATCTGGCAAACAGTTTTTTTTTCGAACGAGTCATCCATCCATTTAGTGACTGTGTCATTTTGCTGGTTGATCTTTAAAAAATTAGATTTTTAATATAGTTATAAGTTATTGTTTAATAGATCATACAAATATTATTATTATTATTGTTTCTTAAATGAAAAGAAGAAAAAAGATGGTACCGATGTGCCACCCTAATAGATGCCACCATGATATTAGACTGATCAGAGAGCACATGCCCACTTATAAATATATATATATATATATTTTTTTTTTAAAATATTGATAAAACATAGATCAAAATATGGATATATTTATTCGGAATATTTCAGTATTATCTGCCGAATAATTTTTCTAACAATCAAATGCATTAGCTTCCGATTTATCACGACGTGCATAACCAGAAAATTATTAAAAAAAAAATAAAAATAAAAATTTGTAATAAAAAATTTGTGACGACTTCATTATTAAATAGAAATTAAAATTATTATAGTTATCTCTTAAATTAAAAAAAAAAAGGATGACACCTCAGTGCCATCCAATTTTTTTTATTGGCGAGCTCACAGATAGGAAGGCGAAAACACCCTTACGGACCGCATTACGACGTGCTTATTCTGCTTGTTGTGGTCCTTCGTGATGACCTTACTACTTGCTTACTCGTTAGCTACACTCGTTATTTACACCAATTATCCAAATTGCATGCAGCGTAACGCAGCCAACGCTTTGTAAATGGGAACTTCTCAATATTTTGAGGAACACATTTTTCTCTCCCAGAGCTTTACCAAGGGTACGGGCGGCCCATAGCGCCATAGACTCTTGCTGGGATTCGATCCTTCGACGTTAGTAGTCGAGAGCAAAGCCTCTACTGCCTGAGCTATTCAGGGACTACCGGTTAGGCTTCAAACAAATTTGAAATATAAGCTCTCACTTTCGTTCATCTTAAGTAATATTTTTTTGTTTTTCTCCTTCTTGAAGTCATAATATAATTATAATGTAATTATGCCAGTAATTATTGTTGATAAAAGTGACTTAAATTAAAAAAGAAAAAAAAAATGAAAAATATTGAATCTACGAATTGAATATAATTATTTCATGATTATAATTATTCATGTTGCAAGATAAATCGTGTAATCAAATTTTTAACGATTAATTTCAAATCAAATTTGTTTCTTGAATCATTATATAAAGAATTGACATCGTCGTTCGATTTCTAATTACAATTTTATAGCTTTTTTTTCATTATCTATATTTTATTTTTATATCGTTTTTATATTATAAACAGACATTTAATAAACATATTCGAAGTTTTTAGTTAACGAGTCGCATTGATAAAGGAGAAATAATAGTCATTAAACGAAGTTACGGGAGTTCGAGCAAATGTAATTAACAGACACGTCGGAGCTGCTTTTTTAATAAAAAATTCGTTCACCCCAAACGATTGCAAAAACTACACTGTCCTCGCTTTTATTATCGTTGCCAACATTAAGAAGAATCTCGTGGTAAAATTGTCGACCGTTACCAATTATCCGTACATTTCCGTATAGCGTGTTTGTCGGTTTCGGTAAGAGGTAGTAGGAGATAGAAAGATAGAAAAAGAGAAAGAGCGAGAAAGATATATATATATAGTATACATAGATGCCATAAGTCTATATAGATATATATGGAATACCGTTGGTGAAACTGAAGTGATCGTCATGCACGATCGAACATTGAAAACGCCGGGTGGGCTTGAAAAGCAAAATCTTAATACACCTTCCCTTCTTTGTACTTTGCTAGTACTTTGGCTAACTTTTAAAGTGAATGTTAATGAATATCAATTGTTATTTACGATCTTTTTCTTTCTTTTTTATTTAATTCTAGTTAGTATATTCACCGTCCCTTTAAATTAAATTATTTGAAATTATTAAAACCAAATGAATAACGTTAGCTTTGGTAAAATTGTGAACATCGTATGCATAATTGTAGAATACTATGAATTACAAAAAAGAAATAAATGTCATTATTAATCAATGAAGAAGACAAAATATTAATAATAAATTACTGATTGCGTTACGTATAATAATTTAATTTAAAATCTTTCATTCGAAGAGAGAGAGAGAGAGAGATATTAAAATATTTAATTAAATATTATGTAAATGTTTTTTTTTCTTTTACTTTCCCTTTTATACGGATTCGAGTGACGCTACAATATTTTTCCGAACGAACGGCTGAATCATTGACATCATATATTTTATTATCACAAATTATTTACATTAGAAAGTAAATCATAAAATTACTATTAACCCTTTGCACTCGAGGCCTTTTTCACTTGCGCGAATCAGCAACTCGAGACGATTTCGAACTCTTTTTCGAAAATTAAGTAGACATTTTACAGGTACTTTAAAAACATTTATAAACAAACAAGCGTATAGAAATAATAAAATATCATCAGTTTATTCATTTATATGTCGAAAAAAAACAAACTTTGATAAATACTACACTCTGTAATTAGTTTTGGTGTGATATTTATTGAAACAATAGTCAAGATGCATTCTTGGTTTATCAGGACACGTATCACAGTAATACGAAATTTCCCGTTTACCTCCAGGCGTGTTACGGTTAGAACAAACCTTGCAGTCCCTTTTTGTGCCGTTTTGCTAAGTCGCTTGATTTAAGATTTAAAATAACTCGGGTGCTGCAGCAGCGCTGCTTGAGTTCATATTTGAAATCAGCCGGGCGCCGTATCGGCGCCGCTCGAGTGCAAAGGTTTAAAATGATTTACTATAAAACCGAATGTAACTCTAATATTACCATTTTTTCACACAAAATGTATATTATATTTATATATTGAATTTCTGGATTGAATATAAAAATTATTATCTTTTACGATTAAACAAAAAACAAAATAAAATAAAAAAAAAATAATAGAAAAAAAAAGTCGGGATGGCATGTTGCCATCCCCACCATTTGTCAACATTCGGTAATATTGGTGGTCCACTCAGTTGGTAATATGTGTTTTGTGTTGAAATCATATTCCTTTTCGTTATTTGAGCCATCCACATCCGCCAACTGAGGTGGCACAAAATTGAAAACATAAGAGTTTCTTTCCATAAATAATATTTTTTTTAATATTAATAATATTGTGACCAATAATTATTAACAGTGGACTGACTAAATAAAAATATAGACAAAAATTCATTTAACGATTTACTTTAAATATTATATTTATTATTCTCCCCTCCTTTTTACAGGGGGAGGGCATTAAAATATTTAATATTTATATTTTATTTTAATTATATATGTATTATATTTTTTTTTATTGGATATTTAATGGAAGACGTGTTAAACGTAACTGATTGCATTGTGTATGTGTACGTATGTCTGTTTGCGTTAATTTAAAAATAAACTATTGATTTAAGTTAAATTATTAAATATAACAAATATAAAACTGGGACTATACTAGTTGCATCACGTTAATAATAGTTAAGTTGGATTATATAATATAATAAAATATTATAAAAAATATTCTCTCTCTTTTCAGTTTACTCTTTCTTTCCACGCCATAATTCAAAGGCCTTTATATGGTTTATCCATACTGGAGATAACCTCTACAGTGACCTGACTTCTGTAAACGATAAAAGAGACGAGAGAGAGGATGCTGCACGACAAGACAGGACGTTTTCGTTATCGATTATCGTTAAAGAAAAAAATAAAAGAAAAAAGAATAATAAAAAAAGAAAAAAAAAGAATTAAAAAAAAAAGAAATCAGTTGTTCCGTTGATAACATGTTGATGTTCACGAAACCAAAAAACGTTGTAATTTTAAATTATATAGATAACAACAAGAAATTCTCTATTTATAATTACGATTGGAATTGAAATTCGATAAATAATCCTTTCTAACCCCCCTCCCCCATCTCATCCACCCTAACTTAATCATATTCGAGAAACGTATAAGTTAGTATACATTTGTAAATGATTATTAAAATGAGATCTAACAATGAGTTAGGTAATAAGATCTAGGATCAAAATGTATCATTCTGTCCCGTTAGAAATAAGATGATACATAGAGACAGTTTTTTTTATCGTATTATTGATTATGGTAATGAAAAAAATATTCGATTTTTTTTTTATTTCTTTTTCATTTTTCCACTATTTTAACATAACACATGTCGAACATCTGTCGACGAAATTTGTTTTTAATATAATGTTAATTTCGACTTATGATTAGAGTCGACATTACGAATAATAAATTTGTAATATAAAATCTATTATACAAATTTCGTATTATTTTTAATTTTAAAATATTAAACAAAATATTATATTTCTATGATAACATTGATATAGATTTAAAAAAAAAAATACAATTTAAAGAAGTAAGCTTGTTTTTACGATTAAATTTATGTTAACTATAGTGAATTGGAAATAATAATGTAAAAAATAAAAATATATTAAAATAAAAAATAAAATTGAATGGTAAAGTATTACAAAAAAATACAAACCAAAATAAAAAAAATAAAGGAAAGTGTAGACAGGAAACATCGAATGATCGATTAATTTCCATTCGTCAGAAGATGTTAATTATTATTACTATTACTATTATTATTATTATTATTATTATTATTATTATTATTATTATTATTATTGCTAATAGGGAGGATCTCGCTGCGTGATCGCATACTACTTTATATACAGAAGTAACTATTTTAATCCCGAAGATCTGTTTTCGCGGGTGCCCTTCGGCCACTTCCGTTGCCGAATTAGAAACTCCAATAAACGTTCTCTTTCCACAAAGCCTCACAAAGAACTCCTTGTTTGACCAACTGCGAGAAGTTTATCCCCTTTACTCTTTCCTTTTTTTTCTTTTTTTCTTTTTTCTAATTCGAGATCTTTCGATATATATATTTTTTTTTATAATAATATACATAAGTATAATATTATTCGATTGAAGTTTTGGAAAAATGAGAAAAAGGTATTTTAAAGCAATAACAATTATTTTTCTTTATGACAAACGAGTGAATGAAATATTTGAAAAAACATGACAAAGCTTGTTTATATTAAAAAAACACATTATAAATTTATAATAAATATTATATTAAATATAATAAATTAAAACACTCTTTTCTTGCATCGTACATTTCGTTTAATTTTCAGAAAATAAAATTAATAAGATAAATTAAAATATAAATAGTAAAATACGATACCATTACAAAATATCGATTGATTTTCTTTGTGAAAAAAATAAAATAAAAAAAAGAATTAAGAATTAAATATAAAATAAAAAATTGCAAATGTGATACACACAATGTTGTATTTAATTTACAATTAAACTTCCCCCCCCCACTTCCTTCCCCCCACCACCGTCACAGAAGGTTTTAATATCAAACGTTCAATTTTTTTACAAATAAAATTGAATACGAAATTATAAAATGATAAAACCCTTGATTTTTATTAATATTATTATTTTTCATACGATTTCTATGAATGGGTAAGCGTCTTTCTTTCTTTTTGATCGAAATGCAAGGGGTTAAGAAAATAATTGGGAGGGTCAGGGAGGGGGAAACTTTCGCTTCTTAAAAAGTCAAATACGGTTTTGTCGACGAATTCGAAGTAGCAAGAACAATTTCGCGAGTTTATACAAAACCGTGGCGGCGCAAAGGAATATGGGTTAAACGTTTTCTTACATATGTATGACCGAATACGGAATATATTTAACACTAGTCGATCGGGAACGAGGTATCGATACGTATATCGAAATAAGAAACACGATCGTATGGAGAAAATTTCTTGAAAAGAAAAGAAAAAAAATACGCGAAAAGAGATAAAATAATCGTTATTTCTTTTCAATAAATATTATCTCGGTACGGTAAGACAAGAAAAAGAGAAAAACAAAAGAAAAAAAAATGTTAAAGATAACAGAGTGTGCGTGTATCGTATATTATCAATATAAATGTATTTATGTATTATATTTTTTTCTGATCGAGCATGATGTCATAATTAAAATAACAACGAATCGTAATTGTTATAAAATTAATTATTAACGGTAGTATTAAGCATTATAGGAAAAAGAAATATCGTCTAATTTGATTTATTATTAGTTTTATTATTTAATATCAAAACATTAATACGTGTATTGTCTCGTATATGCTATTTTTGTTCAATCCAAATAAAATAACGTTTAATTAATATGTATTGGAAATAATCCAAGAAAAAACCCCAAATTAATCGCCGAAACGTGGTGCATATTTTAATTTGTTTCTTTTTTCTTGAAAAGCAAATCGGCTTTCAACCGATGTGAAAATTGGGCCTATTATACTATACGTATTTATGGGAAGGTAGTTTCGCCGTATCTGACAGATCTTAAATTCCCATTTTTCATCCTGCTTTATAGTAAATCCATCTGTCGGTCAGAAAACTTAAATATATTATAAAAATTTCCAATATATATATAGAAAAATCGATGATCCTGGGGGCTTCAAGATTACGCAGATTAGTTTGAATCGTTAAGATTTCCAACGTGAAACGATGTTAGAATGACACGAAAAATGTACGGAAAAGTATTTGTTAGAATATCGCAAAGAAAATCTCAAGGAAATCCTAGGATGATAATTAATACTCATTGATGTTAAATTATCCGTTATATAAGACAGATGAAAGAGTTACGAGTTATCTTTACCGATTCACTTCGCTGCTCATCCATCGTTCCACCATTTTTCAATCATTTTACATCTATTCGCTCGTGACCTTTTTGTACGATACTTATGTTAATTAAATGAAAAAAAAAATAAGAAAAGATATTTATATTTTTTGTTCTTTTTCAAAAATATCATTTATATATTATACTAATCTAATTAAATTACTATAATCGAATAAATTAAAAATGAAAATTTAATAAAATGAAAATAAATCGGTCGGTTAATAAAATTTAACTGACTTGTTAAGATAATCACGCGTATGAATTCATCCAAAAAATGATATTAAATGTATCTAGATAAATAATAATTAAAAATATCTTCGTTGTAGAACTTTCACTCTAAGAAAAAAAAAATTAAAAGAGAAAAATAAAGAAAAAAAGAGGCAGAAATAGAAATTGATGTAAAGATAAAGTGAAAGTAGGGAAATAATATCTTGGTTAATCGTAGAGAAAGAAAGAAAGAAAGAAAAAAGCAAAAAAAGAGAACCAAAGATAATTTCATCGCAAACCGTTAATAATAATAATTAAATTTTTTCATTGTGCTACGAAAGAGAAAGAGAAAAAGAGAGAGAGAGAGACGAGAATTAGAAGATGATCTCTGTAACGGTTCCTTTTACGCATCCTTTTTTTTCATTCTTGTTCTTTCTTTTTTTTTACAGGAGCCACATGTGAAAAGAGGGTTTTACACACCCCCATGTTAAAGACTTTGCAGGTCCCATAACGGTCCCCTAGAATACGTTGAAGTCGTGAGAAAGAAAGGTTGTATCCCTATAACCGATTTTTCTTAATTATAAATGAACATGAAACGCGTTTAAATATGTTTCTCGTAAAAACAAAATGAAGAGGGGGAGGAGAAAGGATTGAAAAAAAAATAGAAATTAAGGAATTCATTTGTCCTAGCAACCAATATTTCGAATCAATGTAAATAATTACCGTGAAAAACTTCTTACGATATATATATAATATATATATATATATATATATATATATATATTTTTTTTTCTATGAAAAAACGCGATGTGGTGCTGTCCAAAGAAAAAAGGAAAAAAAGGTTCTATTTTCGTTAGATGTTCCGAAACGATAAGAACTTTAGACCATTGTATCCTAAAGTTCGTGTTTTTTGGAAGGGACGGTCAAAGGAAAAATTACAAAAGGCAGGATACGTTTTAGCATTAGGTAGAAATATTTTTCTTTTATGAAAAGAAAGGAACAGGTACCTAGGAATGACAAATAAAACCTTTTTCTTTTTTTCATCTCTGAAAGAGGGATCAGTCGATATAGATGAATTAAATTTATTTTAGCCAGCTCTCATATTCTATTCCTATATTTTAGGAAACAATTCAAAAATTTCAAAAATTTAGCCAGTTGGAAAAGGTAGATGAGCAGAAAAGATAAATTCGGTATAGCAAATCTTTTATCCTCGAACGTTTTACCGACAACTCTTTTCATTTTCAACCATGACACGAATATTTTTTCTTTTTCCTTTGTTTTTTCTTTTAATAGGAATATTTAAAAACTTCGATCTCGATATTATTTCTCAACATTGAACGACGAAATTAATCGTAATTAAATCAAAACCCATAAAATGTGTGAAAAGCTTGAAATTTTCCATATTAAAATGATTAACACGAATTAATAGAACAAAAAAATTTCTTAAATTACGTTTTAAAATTAATTATAATTTTCTGGGACAGGGGGGAATTTTTGATAACCACACTTCCTCAAATATAAGATAACTGCATATGCATATATATGTATATATTGTATTTATTGATTAAATGAACAAAAAAAAAGAAAATAGAAACAAAGAAGGGAAGTAAAAGAGAGATCATTCAACGTTCAGAAACCGCAAGTTCCGGTGTAACGTTTTCAGATTTCTATGAATTCTCGTTAAACGTCGAAGCATGAGTGTATACGTGAAATTGTGTTAGTGAATACGGGTGTATATTCGACTCTACGTAGAAGCTTTGAGAAATCCGAAAATAAAGCTCTGATACGCATGGGGAACTTAGAAACACGGCGTTGAGCTTAATAAAACGTGCACAATGCGCGACCTCGAATTTTGAGAGACCTACTCTGTATTTATACATGAACATATATATATATATGTTAGTGTTACTTGTATTGAAATTCGTTAATTCGTTAAATGACCAGCTAAACTGTGAAATAATTATACATAAAAGAAAATAGTATAATACATACTTCAATTAATTATAAATAAATATATGCATTTACATGAACTATAAGATTGAAATTTGTTTTCGTTTTAATATACTTGACTACATATTGCACTGTATATTTTTTTGTATGATTGTATTTGATGTTCCAAGCAAAAGGTTATCCATTAATTTGAAGGAATTAATTGTTTTTTCCTTCGAAAATAATTAATATAAAAAGAAAATAAACGCGAAAAAAATAGAGAGCTCTTCGTTTATTTAATTATTCGTTTTTTTTTAATCTCATTTTATTAATTGAGAAAAGATTGTGTGTTGGTAAAAGAAATATTTTTTTTAGAATAGAAAAAAAAAAGAATAAAAAAATTATTCTTACAATAAAACTTGTGAAATAACTAATACGAAGGTTTAACGAAATTTTACGAGAGTTTCACGAACGCAAAAGAAAAAATAACCATAATGGATTAGCAAAAATTGTGATTATCGGCGTTATGAGAAAGAAATTAGTATGACCATGAGAGTTGTGGGCGGTAACACGTGCAACATTAATCCTTCGACCTGTATACAAGAGAAGAGAACAGTGGTTGGTTGTTTGAAGAAAAAAGGCGAGAAGAAAAAAGAAGAGTGATAAGGAAGAAAGAAAAAAAGAGAGAGAAAGAAAGAGAGAGGACTAAAAAGTGTCGTAAAAGGGAATGGAAAAATAGCTTCGGTATCTTGATAAAGAAAAAGAAAAAGAACGAAACAAAAAAATTTCTAAAAAAGAAAAATAAAAAAGAAAAATAAGAAAAATTTTCTCGCAATAAGAAACACATCTGGCATTTTCCTTTCAAACTCTCTTTCTCTCTCGCTCTCTCTCTTTCTCTCTGTCTGCTCATCGGACCCTTTAAAAACTACAAGAAGGTTGTTGCAAGAAAGATAAAGAAAAACTGGTGTGTGTACTTATGTACGCACGTAAGAAGTTATACTTCTTTGCGTACCAAAACGAATATAACCTCAATAACCTCAAAAATAACTTCAAAAAATAACTTAAAAAAAAATTAATTATTATTATATATATAAGAAAGAATAAAAAAAAGAAAAAGAAAATATCAAAATATAGATATCAGTCCACACTAAATATAAGAGATATATCGAATTACTTCACGCGTCAACAGCCATGGCGCGGTTACAGCATTAGTTCTCGCTTCGATCGTTTAAGTAAAGCAGCGCTGAGTACGATTAGTATTTGCATGGATTGAGAAAATTGAAGAGCTTGAGAAGCTTGAGAAAAAAAGGGGAAGAAGAAAAGAAGACAACTTCGTGCCGTATACTTGAAATCGCTTTGCCGCGCGTCGTAAATATCGACAAACTTCATGGTGTCGTTTTTCCAGACGCTAGGAACAAAATCACTCCCCATTACATTTTCCCCAACGCGTCAAAAGAAGTATAACTTCAAAAAGGAAGGAAGAAGGGACTCTCCTTGGGGAATCCTTGAGTCCCATTTCATCTTACGAACAGCGTAGGTGTCTCTTTTCTTCTTTACGCATACACACACACACACATACACACAACACAGACACATACATATACCTTTTATGTAAATATAAGAGCACAAATATGTATACCGACATATTAGGGCCAGTCAAAAAGGGCCAAACTTCTGAAATTTGGTGACCAGGGCAACTCGATGGCCAAAACGAAAAATTCTCGCTACCGAAAGAAAAAATATAAAAAGAGAAATATCAGTTTATTGTCTCACTCGCACTCGTATACAGAACGCTCAACAATCGATGGCCAAAACAAAAATACTCGTTATCGCATGAACAAATAGAAAGAGAGAAATATCGGTTTCTTCTTTCAGTTGCACTTGCATTCAAGGCCGAGAGACCCGAAGATTACCGAAGATCCTTCGTTTGTGTATTAGTACACATAGTCCAGTCAACGGGGGCCGTTTTCCGGAAATCTCAGGAAAGAAGGTGAAAACTTGATATAAGGGTAAATAGACGACGCTGAATCGAATGGTGCTAATTTTTTGATCTGAGTGGTGCCGTTTTTGAGAAAAAGGGTAAAAAAGGACAAAAATTGGTAAAAAATGGCTTTATCTTAGAATCTAGGCATTTAATCGAAAAACGTTTCAAACAAAAGTTGTAGAGAATTAAAATATCATAAAAAATGTTCTATGAGTTATCTTCGTATTTTCAAAAATAAGCGAATAAAATTGGATTGAAGATGGGAAAATAATTGTAAGAGTGGGGAAGCAAGTCCCGCTCTCAGTCGGCTTTTACACGCGAGCGGGCTAGTGTGCGTGCGAGCGTCCGTGTGCACTAAACACAAACGAAGGATCTTCGGCAATCTTCGGGACTCTCGGTCTTGAATGAAAGTGCGAGTGAGAGAACAAACCAATATTTCTCTCTTTTTATTTATCATGCGATAACGAGTATTATTGTCCTTGGCCATCGATTGTTGAGCGTTCTGATATTTCTCTTTTATATTTTTTCTTTCGGTAGCAAAATTTTACGTCTTGGCCATCGTGCGTCGAGCGTTTTGTATATCTATCTATATCGGCGTATAAGCGCGGCATTTTTAAATCGAATCTTGATGCTTATGGCACACCGTTTCTTTATTTATTGTCAAAAATAATGAACCTTGAGTAAAAAAAAAATAATTCATTTTAACAAAAACTATTATTATTTAGTTGAGAGTAAAAATAATGAATTAATTTTGTGTCTCGCCATAAAATTAATTAGAATAATTAATTGATATAAATTCTTTGCCTCACAAAAATTTATTTGTATATCAAATTGAATACGTATTCTCTTTAAGACGAAATTTAAAATTTAAATATTTTTCCTATTAAATTATGTATTTTATAAAATTTTAAATTACTGACTTTTTGTCTCGTAAAAATTTATTAGTTTATCAAATTAAATACATATTTGAAAAAGAAGAATTTTATAACCACACATAAAATTAATTCAAGATATATATGAAAGGATATTCTAAAAACGTGGAATTTATTTTTTGTCTATACATAATTTTAATTCATTTTTATTGTGTATAAGAAAAAGTAATGCATTCTGATTCATCTTCGAAGTCTTAAGAATTGTATGAAATAAATTGAGCTATTATCAAGTGGTGCGTTAGCGTAAGTAGTAACGTCTTCGCTTCTCGCGCTGGGTATTTAACGTTCGATTCTTTGGGGGAATTATTTTTTTTATAAGTTTTTCTTCCTTAACAAGGAGACGGTCAGTGAGTCCCACCTCAGATTTTTTTAAATTTTGCACTAACGATATAAAATTTATTAAGAAATCAACATTATTACGCGAGTAATAAAGTTACTAATTATAAATTAAATAATATCCAATAAATAAAAAAATTAATTTTTAACGTGCCGAAACGAGACATTTTTTAGGATGATATTACAGGATGAATTTGTAATTTAAGTAATAAATCTTCCTTTATTTGTGCAAGATGTAAAAAAATTTATTGCTTTTAATTTTTTTGTAATAATTTTAATTTTTTTCTATATATAATTAGAAATTAGGAAATGTAAAATAATTTATATAACCTAAGGATAGAAAAACTTATAAAAAAAATAATTCCGCCACGAAGAATCGAACGTTAATAAACCAGCGCGAGAAGCGAAGACGTTACTACTTACGCTAACGCACCACTTGGTAATTGTTCAATTTTTTTCGTAGAATTCTTAAGACTTCGAAGATGAATCAGAATGCATTACTGTTTTCTTATAACATAATAAAAATGAATTAAAATTACGTATAGAAAAAAATAAATTCCACGTTTTTAGAATATCCTTTCATATATATCTTGAATTAATTTATGTGTGGATATACAAATTCTTCTTTTTCAAATATGTATTTAATTTGATACACTAATAAATTTTTACGAGACAAAAAGTCAGTAATTTAAAATTTTATAAAATACATAATTTAATAGGAAAAATATTTAAATTTTAAATTTCGTCTTAAAGAGAATACGTATTCAATTTGATATACAAATAAATTTTTGTGAGGCAAAGAATTTATATCAATTAATTATTCTAATTAATTTTATGGCGAGACACAAAATTAATTCATTATTTTACTCTCAACTAAATAATAATAGTTTTGTTAAAATGAATTATTTTTTTTTTACTCAAGGTTCATTATTTTTGACAATAAATAAAGAAACGGTGTGCCATAGCATCAAGATTCGATTTAAAAATGCCGCGCTTATACGCCGATATATATAGATATACAAAACGCTCGACGCACGATGGCCAAGACGTAAAATTCTTGCTACCGAAAGAAAAAATAATAAAAGAGAAATATCAGAACGCTCAACAATCGATGGCCAAGGACAATAATACTCGTTATCGCATGATAAATAAAAAGAGAGAAATTATGGTTTGTTCTCTCACTCGCACTTTCATTCAAGACCGAGAGTCCCGAAGATTGCCGAAGATCCTTCGTTTGTGTTTAGTGCACACGGACGCTCGCACGCACACGCCCGCTCGCGTGTAAAAGCCGACTGAGAGGCGGGACTTGCCCCCACTCTTACAATTTTTTCCCATTCAATCCAATTTTATTCGCTTATTTTTGAAAAATACGAAGATAACTCATAGAACAATTTTTTAGTATTTTAATTCTCTACAACTTTGTTTGAAAACGTTTTTCGATTAAATGCCTAGATTCTAAGATAAAGCCATTTTTTCACCAATTTTGTCCTTTTTTACCCTTTTCTCAAAAACGGCACCACTCAGATCAAAAAACTTAGCACCATTCGATTCAGCGTCGTCTATTTACCCTTATATCAAGTGTTCACCTTCTTTCCCTGAGATCGAGGAAACGGCTGAGTTTTCCAGTCCGTTGACTGGACTAAACGGACGCTCGCGTGTAAAAGCCGACTGAGAGGCGGGACTTGCTTTCTCACTCTTACAATTATTTTTACCATCTTTTTTCCAATATTTCTCGCTTATTTTTGCAAATACAAAGATAACCCTTAGAATTTTTTTATGTAATAATTTTAATTCTCTACAACTTTTGTGTTGAAACTTTTTTCGATTAAATGCCTAGATTCTAAGATAAGGCCTGTTTTTACTCATTTTTACCCTTTTTTAACCCTTTTCTCGAAAACCCGGGTATCAGATGGCAATAAAATTATCACCATCGATTCATTCAGCGTTTTTAATGACCCGTAGTCAATTTCTCCCCTGGTCACCAAATTTCAGAAGTTTGGGCCTTTGAATGGCCTATGTAGATATCTACATGCTTTCCTTTCAATATAAATCGTTCCTTTTTTGAGACACCTGTTGTATACTGCGAATTCCTATCAAGATATTCATGTATCCCTGCTCGTAGAATCAACGTTGCTCAGAACTTACGTTATATGAAAACGTTAGTTCCCTTATTGCATTGGGGATTGCCAATAGTTTTACCTAAAACCTCAGTTTTAGTTTAATTGTAAATTTCTAAATAAAAAGATTCATGGAAAAAATACGTTGAAATTGATTTAAAAGTTAGACACGGGTTAAAGATTTATATTGATCGGACCAAATATATAATCGTTCTTTTAATTATAATATTGATTACTTTTTACTGAACACTGCTCGTGAGTCGTATAAAATTTAGAATATTATTTCTTTTGTCTGGTTTTTTACCGAACAATAGTTTCTTTATAGTATGAAGTGTTATACAGTTTATTTTTCTTGGGTTCGTAAAAGTATAAATTATTTCTATGAATTAACACGAATCTACGGATGAACTGCGATCATCGGGAATCGAATTGTTAGGATTTATAGGTTACACTTTGTGAACCCTTGTCCTATAAGAATGAATAATGATTGTGGTAAAGAAATTAAATTAAAAGGAATAAGGGAAGGTGGATTTATATAGAACCATGAAAATTCCCAAACAACCTGTAGAATTCTGCCTACAAAGTGCATGTGCACCTACCGAGACCTTTGACCTAGTTCAGGCCCCCTATTTTTCTGGAGGGTTCACTTCTCGTTTTTTTTTTCTTCGTGAGTGGATTCTTTTTTCTTTTTCCTTTCTTTGTTAAATTCTCTTTTCAGAGATTTTCCTTAGGTAGTGTTATACTAAGAACGTAACAGTTTCCACGAACACAGCAAACACTTGTTGCTGATTTCTTTAAAAAATGGATTTCTAGATAATATAATTTTTATTAATCGACCTTTTTTTTAATATTGACGCATATTATTACGCATGTAACATCGAAATTAATGTAAAATATCCCAATCGAATTCCTGTAATTTCGAAATATTAGAGAAAGTAAATTTTTAATATTATTTTTACGAGACAAGTACACTTAAATAATAATTGTTATTATAGGAAAAAAAAAAGGTATTATTTTAGATTATATAATATCAAACAAATTGACATGCAAAATTTTTTATTGTTTAA